>NC_057724.1:56050059-56072683 GCF_004010195.1 Chiloscyllium plagiosum
CTGAGGGGTGACCTTATAGAGGTTTACAAAATTATGAGGGGCATGGATAGGATAAATAGACAAAGTATTTTCCCTGGGGTGGGGGAGTCCAGAACTAGAGGGCATAGGTTTAGGGTGAGAGGGGAAAGATATAAAAGAGACCTAAGGTGCAACGTTTTCACACAGAGGGTGGTACATGTATGGAATGAGCTGCCGGAGGAAGTGGTGGAGGCTGGTACAATTGCAATATTTAAGAGGCATGTGGATGGGTAAATGAATAGGAAGGGTTTGGAGGGAAATGGGGCGGGTGCTGGCAGGTGGGACTAGATTGGGTTGGGATATCTGGTCGGTATGGATGGGTTGGACTGAAGAGTTTGTTTCCACGTTGTACATCTCTATGACTCTATGACTGTCAAAGAATACAGGAGAATATAGATAGACTGGAGAGTTGGGCAGAGAAGTGGCAGATGGAGTTCAATCCAAGCAATTGTGAGGTGATGAATTTTGGGAAGTCTAATTATATAGTAAGCGGAAGAGCCTTGGTAAAAGTTGATGAGCAGAGAGATCTGGGAATTCAGGTCCACTGTACCCTGAAAATTGCTGCACAGGTGGATAGAATGGTCAAGAAGGCATATGGTATGCTTGCCTTCACCGGATGGGGTATTGAGTATAAGAGCTGGCACGTCATGTTAGAATTGTGCAAGACATTGGTTCAGCAGCATTTAGAATACTGTGTACAGTTCTGGTCGCCACATTACCAAAAGGATGTGGACGTTTTGGAGAGGGTGCAGAGAAGGTTTACGAGGATGCTGCCTGGTATGGAAGGTGCTAGCTATGAAGTGAGGTTGAGTGGGTTAGGATTGTTTTCATTAGAAAAAAGGAGATTGAGGGGGGACCTGATCGAGGTCTACAAAATCATGAAGGGTACAGACATGGTAGGTAGAGTTAAGCTTTTTCCCAGGGTAAAGGATTCAATAACGAGAGGTCATGCTTTCAAGGTGAGAGGTGAAAAGTTGAAGGAGGATACACATGGTAAGTATTTTACAAGAGGTGCCTGGAAAATGTTGCCAGCAGAGGTAGTAGAGGTAGCAGAGGTAGATTCATTTAAGATGCGTCTGGACAGATGCTTGAGTAGGTGGGGAGCAGAGGGATACAGATGCTTAGGAATTGGGCAACATGTTTAGACAGTGGATTTGGATCGGCTCAGGCTTGGAGGGCCGAAGGGCCTGTTCCTGGGCTGCAAATTGTTCTTTGTTCTTTTTATTTCAGGCTTTTACTGTAACAAACAAAACCAAAAATAAAATGAACTATAAAAACATTAACACTTCTTTTCTGCACAGCTGGTAACAGACCTGCTGAGTTTCTCCAAAACTTTCCGTTTTTATTTCCCATCTCCGGCCTTTGCAGTAGTGTCCTTTAAATAAGGTGGAGGCTTGCAGTGCCTTGAGTAATCCTATTCAGAGCTGCACCGGTGTCCTGGGGTAGGGGAAGGGTTGTTGGTGTCTAGTACTTTGCACCCAGTCAAATGAGCCAGCATTAGGAAGGGTTAGGCCCACTGAGAACCATCTGCCTTTCCTCCTCACCTTCCCCTCTCTTTCTCTGATACTTTCACCCTATGAAAGTCATTCCACCATCACTAACTTGTGGTGTGGGCTTCAGTGACAACATTAGACCTAAGGTGGCTCTCATACCAGCAGCATACACCTTCTCCCTGGTGGTTCTGCCATTGAATAGAAATGCCAGCCTCTGTGGCAGCTCTTACTGGGCAAGACTTTTACCCCAGGGCAAAGGACAGAAAGTGGAATTGAGGCAGAGGATCAAATATGGCTGTACTGAATGATAGAGGGGCCACATGGTCTTCTCCTGTTTCTACTTGTTATATTCTTAAGATATTAATAATTTGAGAGACTTCTATTAATTGTCTTTTGAGTTTTTATTTTTCAGAGCAAAATTTCCAGTTTGGTATGCTTGCCTTTATTGGTCAGTACATTAAGTATGGGATTTGGGAGGTCATGCTGCGGCTGTACAGTACATTGGTTAGGCCACATTTGGAATACTGTATGCAATTCTGGTCTCCCTTCTATAAGAAGAATGTTGTGAAACTTGAGAATGTTCAGAAAAGATTTACAGAGATGTTGCCAGGGTTGGAGGGTTTGAGCTATGGGGAGAGGCTGAATAGGCTGGGGCTGTTTCCCTGGAGAGCCAGAGACTGAGGGGGTGACCTTATAGAGGGGCATGTTTAGGGTAATTAGACAAGGTCCTTTCCCTGGGGTGGGGGAGTCCAGAACTAGAGGACAAAGGTTTAAGGTGAGAAAGGAAAGATTTAAAAGAGACCTCGGGCAACCTTTTCATGCAGAGGGTGATTCGTGCATGGATTGAGCTGCCAGAGGAAGTGGTGGAAGCTGGTACAATTACAACATTTAAAAGGCATCTGGATGGGAATATGAATAGAAAAGATTTAGAGGGATATGGGCCAAGTGCTGGCAAATGGGACGAGATTAGGTTAGGATATCTGGTAAGCATGGATGTGTTGGACGGAAGAGTCTGTTTCATTGCTATCCATCTCTATGACTCTATGATACTTACACCCCCTTATCACTATTAATTTGTAAATCTTTTCTGTATTTTCTGCAGCATGCCACAATTATTCATTTGAAATGTAGAGGCCAGAAGGGAACACAGTACTCTAACTCAGAACTAACCAAGGTTTTATGCAAAGTTTAACATGATCTTCTTCCTTTTGTATTTCACTTCTCCACAGACTTGCTCTATTTCATTGCTGGCATTCTTTCAGATCTTAACAATTACTAATGTACAAATCTGTATCCCAAAAGTATTTTAAAGTCTGTGTGCACCACAAATAATTCAATAATATTGCTTAAGCATTATTTTCTTCTTTCAGAATCCATGGTGACTATTTTTGTTATGTGCTACTTCATTGGATGGTCTGATACCGTCCCCTGAAGCTAATTGGTCTATAATACGATCTGCCCTTTTGAAGATAGAAATTTGTTGAAAGGTGAAAAGTGGTGAAAGATATCCAGTGGAGCACTGAAAAGGGAAAGCAAAATAGCAAGAGAGAGAAAGAGAATGAATTGAAACAGAACTGAAACAGAGTGATAGCATTGACTTTAAACATACAGATAAACATACCAAATCTTTGCATTGGTAATGTCGCATCAGAGGACTGAAATTCAGACTCTGCTGCTGCATCCCTTAGCCACGTTGGGCTCTTTATAAAAAAAAATATAATACTGAACTGAACCACAATAAATTTTCTGTAGAAGAACTAATCCAGATGAATAGTTCCCCAATATCACCAACTTCTCCATTACTGTTATCTGGTTTCACATATGTGCCAATGTGTATTGAAAGAAGGCACAGATACATACAGTATACAATTGCTATAATTATATCATTTGCAGTTGCAGAGATTGTAAAAGCCTTGCATTAAAAATGCAAGGCCCATGGCACAGGACCAATGCACAATATTGTGACCAGCGAAGAAATACAGGAGATTATGTATTCAGTGTGAACTTTTGTAAGGCTGCATTTAATTGACTTTAAGTGATGATCTTAATAAATCCTGCATAAGCAAGTCATCACCTTAGAAATATAACTGTTGAAATCAAGAGTCTTAACTTGCTAGTTTATGAAGACAGGATATATCTGTAAAAAAATGTTACTGTTTGGAAAAAGAAAGATTTTGAATTAAATATTTGAAGAAAATCATTCCAAGTTGTCATATTATTTGTGTTGATTTTTGAGTGACCTTGTTAACAGGATATTAGCTGTCCGGATATGTAGCAGGTAACTTACAGTCCTGTGCATCAACAATGTAGTTGGTTCCATTTTAAAGCACACTTACTGTCAAATATCCAAAGTGTTCATATTTCAGGTGATGGACTTCTTTTAATTCTCCTTTGAGTCTTTTATTTTCCAGAGCAAAATTTCCAGTCTGCTCTTTCTGACAGTTACACCCCCTTAACCCTATTAGCTTATAAATCTTTTCTACATTTTCTGCAGCATGTCCCAACTATTTGTTTGAAATGTAGAGACCAGAACAGCACACAGTACTCCAAATCGGAGCTAACAAAGTTTAATGCAAATTTTTAACATGACTTTCCTCCTTTTGTATTCTCCTTCTCCACAAACAGGGTCTGATGATCTCAGCAGTCGTTCAGTGGTTAACACTGTTGCCTCACAGCACCTGGGACCTAGGCTCAATTCCAGCCTTGGGGTGACAGTCTGTTTGGAGATTGCACATTCTCCCTGTGTTTGTGAGGGTTTCTGCTGGATGCTCTAGTTTCCTCCAACAGTCCAAAGATTTGAAAATTAAGTGGATTAACCATGCTAAAACATCCACAGTGTCTAAGGATGTGTAGGCAACGTAGATTATATATGACCAATATGGGGATAGGGTAGGGGCTTGGATAGAATGCTCTTTGGAGGGTTGGTGCAGACTTAATGGATCAAATGGGCCCACATTGTAGATATTCCATGATATCTAGATCAACTGAGCAATAGAAGGGAGAAGGCTTTTTGAAGGTAGATATTCAATTCATTTCATTTACTCATGAGGAGCACAAGTATTCCTCTGGAACCCATAGGAATAATGTGGATCTCTGTGGCCTCAGAACCTCAACCGTTTGAATTAATGCCCTAAACATCACCACTGGAGCCACGTACACCTTCAAAAGCTCAAATCAATCCCAGTCATGCAGTGTAATCTGCTTTAGATTTGCTTTGATATGCTGAGAAAATAGTATTGATTTTTATGTCATTTCTGCTTGGCAGGTCCCTCCTTTATTGATGGATGCCCAGTTTTCAGAATTCACTCCAGACATTACACCCATAATGCTTGCTGCACATACCAATAACTATGAGATTATTAAACTATTGGTCCACGGAGGAGTCTCCATTCCTCGACCTCACCAAGTCCGGTGCAACTGCGTGGAGTGTGTTTCTAGTTCAGAAGTTGACAGTCTCCGTCACTCAAGGTCACGCCTGAATATATACCGTGCTCTTGCTAGTCCTTCGTTAATAGCCTTGTCAAGTGAAGACCCAATCCTCACAGCTTTTCAGCTAGGATGGGAACTGAAAGAACTCAGCAAAGTAGAGAATGAGTTTAAAGCTGAATATGAAGAGCTGTCACAGCAGTGCAAACTCTTTGCCAAAGATCTGCTGGATCAAGCTCGAAGTTCGAGGGAGCTGGAGATCATATTGAACCACAGAGATGACCAGAGCGATGAGTTAGATCCCCAGAAATGCCATGACCTAGCAAAACTGAAGGTAGCCATCAAATACCATCAGAAAGAGGTAGGACTTACACATGATCATGTCTACATGTATGTCAATCTAAGTTAACCAACTCCTGTCAGAAGCAGTAGTTTAAGTCATCATATAATTGGTTCTTTGCTTCGGCTTTAATTCCGCAACACCTGTTCATTGGAAATAATATGATAGAGTATACAGCAACACAGGAATTCTCATCTTGGTGCTGAATTGTGCAAGGAATTCATTATCCTCCTTAGCCTGCTATATGAATATACTAATTAACCACCCCTAATGTTGTGGACCATAAGCGAATACCAAATGTTGTCCTCAGGTAGACAGTTGACAATAATTGAATCATATAGACATCTTTCGGAGTTCATTTAAGAGTCAAGAGGTTTTGTTGCCTGTTTCTCATCTGAATATCCATCAGCCGGCCATGGTGGTGGGAGAAAGGGATGCATCTATTAGTATTGGCATCATATACATTTTTCAGAATGGTCGGTAAATGGTGGGGATTGAATTGAATTGAATTTATTTATTTTCACGTGTACCAAGGCACAGTGAAAAGCTTTGTCGTGCGAGCAATACAGGCAGATCACAGAGTTAAGTAGCGTAGATAAGTAAGTAATAGGTAAACAGCGGCAAAAACCAAAAGACGAGTACAGGCGAATGTTAAGAGTTTGTGAGTCCATTCAGTATTGTAACAACAGTGGGGTAGAAACTGTTTCAAAACCAGCTGGTGCATGTGTTCAGGCTTCTGTACCTTCTCCCCGATGGTAGAGACTGTAGAAGAACATTGCAAGGGTGGAGTGGATCTTTGTGATAAAACTACAAATAGGTACAAATTAGAGTCCAATACTGGCTGTAAGATCCCAATTATCAATTCTAGATTGGAATGAGTGATGCATGCATCTTGAATACTCTTATTTATAAAAGTGTTGGCTCACCTACCAACGTAGCAAACAGTCCAGAAAATCTGTTAACTCTATTTTTGGAAAGCAGATGTACTTCCCCTGGATCTACTCAAAAAACCTTGGCCTCTTTATGGCCAGGTGTGGCCCTTTCCTGGGATCGGTCCAGGTTCTTCAATTCCCAGCCAGGAAGTTCAATAAACAGCTGTTTGGCTGCAGTATTTAAATTAAACCTGGCACAGGCCTTAAGCCTGCCAGTCTTGGGCAGTTTCAACCTTTCACGAGTGATTGCACTGCCAAGTGAGTGTCGTTACAATATGTCAAATTGACTTATCAACTTCTATCACAACTGTAAACATAGAACATCATAATAGATCACTGTGGCATGATCTGTACATGGAGTTTTTAATATATTAGGTATTTTGATTAGAGGTGTTGGCCCATTTTCTCAGGACACTATCAGTGTCCAGCAAGGGTCAGATGAGAATTGAGATGTATCAAATGAAAATGGATTGGGGCTGCCAAGGTTTCCATTTAAAACTTTTAGATCACACAGAGAGAAGCACGACAAAGGAAAAAGGTGAGATTCAGAGTAAGATTATGCAAAATGATGTAGAACAGGTGATAGCAACGGTGCAGAGAGGAAGAAACCCAGTCAACTAAGGGAAGGCTTTTTAATTGCATAAAATGTTATTCTTACAAACAAAATCATCGCAGGCCTGAATATGAGGGATGACTAACTGATCCCAAGAAGTTGATTTGAGACTTCATGCAGCAATGATACCCTTCTTGAATGTGGAATATTAAATAGTGAGGTGAATGTGAAGATATATTGGATTCTGCCAAATACTGAAGAACTGTGGGTGGCACGGTGGCACAGTGGTTAGCACTGCTGCCTCACAGCGCCAGAGACCCAGGTTCAATTCCCGCCTCAGGCGACTGACTGTGTGGAGTTTGCACATTCTCCCCGTGTCTGCGTGGGTTTCCTCCGGGTGCTCCGTTTCCTTCCACAGTCCAAAGATGTGCAGGGTCAGGTGAATTGGCCATACTAAATTGCCTGTAGTGTTAGGTAAGGGGTAAATGTATGGGCATGGGTGGGTTACGCTTCGGCGGGTCGGTGTGGACTTGTTGGGCCGAAGGGCCTGTTTCCACACTGTAATGTAAACTAATTCAGATATGTCGTGACTTCTTTCTTTACTTTATATCTTCACCTATTATTTCTGGTTTAGATAAAATCACAATATAAGTTGAGAGGGTCCAAACATTGACTTCCACATTTGACTGCAATGTGTTGGATTTCCAATGTGTAACCCTTTTGGGATTTTATACATTGATCATGCAGTTTGGACTGAGACTGATGCGTTTTTTTTTCCATTTAACATTCGGATCCATGGATTCATGGAGAGGAATGCATCATCCCAATGACCTGTCAAACCATCATTCTCCTGTTTGCAGTGAACTCCAATCCTCCTGCACTTGTGCGCATTCCGCTTTGAAGGCCAGTCAGGGTACCACACATCTGCTGCAATTCAATGATTCACATTCACTAAAAGTCCCAAGCACCCTTGACCAGCTGAGAAGAAATTGAAGGGGGCCCTGCCCTCCAATGTGCTTTGCCCACTGTTGTTCCTTTTTCTACAGGTGTGATGTGAAGCAAAAGTTGGATCACCAGGTAAAAGTCCAAATATGTGCCTCACTGAGGCCACCAAAGTGTGAATGCATGATTCCTAGTCCAGAAGGACTGTTTCTTTGAGGAACCAGCATTAATGATCGCACCAATTGCTACTGCCACAGGACGGCTTTTAACATGGAAACTATATCTGCACTGCTTTTGGATTAGTCACTAGAATAGATTGGAATTTGCTTGGATTGTAATAGTGTGATGGCACAGTTAATTGGAAATGCTGTAAATTGAGACATTAACATGCTATGAGTTGAGATGTTAAAACCAGTATCATGCCAATGAGTCCATTAAAAGCTAAATGACTGATCTCAGCTGTACAGCATAGCAAAGCTGTGAACAAATCCAGATGCTATTCTGCATGAACAGAGTAACTCAATATACTCTTGCACACTCCCTACCAGGAGATTTCCAATGGCCAAATGATGTTAGCCATAGAAAGGGAGAAGGAGAAAAATGCCTCGAATTGTGAGCTGTTCAGTCGCAAAAAACAAAAAAACGAAAATTGTTCTGATTTTACGTGTTCTTATTACCTTCACAGTTCGTTGCTCAGCCTAACTGCCAGCAGTTACTTGCGACATTGTGGTACGATGGATTCCCAGGCTGGCGCCGCCGACACTGGGCAGTCAAACTCCTAACCTGCATCACCATTGGGTTTCTATTTCCAGTACTTTCTGTGGTTTATCTGGTGGCGCCAAAGAGCAGACTGGGACTCTTCATTAGGAACCCTTTCATTAAGTTTATCTGCCACACAGGCTCCTACCTGACATTCCTTTTCCTGCTATTGTTGGCATCTCAGCACATTGTCAAGACCGACCTTCACATGCAAGGGCCACCACCAACTATTGTCGAGTGGATGATATTACCATGGGTATTAGGTAAATATCTTTTTGTAAACTCTTCTTCATTTATAGTAAGTTAATACATTGTTTGATGTAATAGAATCTTAGAGCACTTCGTTTCATTGTGCATATGCCATCTCTTTGAAAGTTAAGCCAATAAGTTACATACCTCTGATCTTTCCCCCATGATTCAGCAAGTTTTTCCTTCTTAATAATAGATTTAATCTCCTTTTGATTGTTATCATTGAATTTGCTACCACTACTCTTTTATGTCATGGACTCCAGACAATAGCAATACACATTTTGTACAGTACATAAACTCATCTGCCATTATTTGGTCTTGCCCTTACCTACTAAGTTGTGAAAGTGCAAGCTGATAATTACTGAACTGCAGAATCAACTGGCTATCTTATGAAACAGACAGATTGAACGATTGCGAAATAAACAGTAGAAGGATTGAGGAGCTTGAATAACAATGAGTGGATTATATTTTAAATCAAGCGAAGAAAGAGAAGGGAGGAAATGAGAGATTGGACTAAAACAGAAAGAAAAAGAACAAAAAATTTAAGATAAAAGTTTTTTTCAAGATTACATGCCATTACATGATTCTTGGATCTCATAAACAATTATCACCTGAAAGATATATGAGACATATATAAATTTCATCATACATGAGTCTCCACATATATGGACAGATCACTTTAAGTGCCAAAGAATTGATTTTTGAAAATTATTGTATTCTGCTTATGCTTGAAATAGCCAGACTTCACTTTCTATGGTGAATGTATCTTGTATCTACTGTGTAAATAAAGTACCTGGATGGTATTCTGTGTGTATTAATGCTGAGGGTGAAATGCTGTCTCTTCACAGCTAATGGTAGATTGGTGACTATAATTGGCATTGCTAATCAGACATCCATGTGTTTCTCACCTGAAGGTGTTGTACCATTTCCGCATAAATAACAGGGTATACCATTAGCTTCACCATAAATTTAACAATAAGATATACCTACAATTTGACTTGTGGAGAAAATTCTCCCCATCGCCCCCTCAAAGTTCTTTTGTCAGATATCTTAACAAAAACAGAAAATTGCTGGAGAAACCCACCAGGTCTGGCAGCTCTTGTGGAGAGAAAGCAGAGTTCACGTTTCAAGTTCAGTGACCTGTCTTCAAAATCTTAACTCTGTGTTGTCTGGTTATTGACCCTCCAACTTTAGGATAGGTTATCTCTATCTGCACTAACAAACCCTTTCAAATTAGGTTTAAAATCTCTATTAAATATTCTTTAATAGACATTGTTTTAAGGAAAGCAATCCCAAATTCTCCAGTTTCTCCAGCCAACTGAAGTTCTTCATGTTCTGTCCCATTCTAATACATTACTGTTCTATTCTTTTCAAGGACTTGACTTCTCTAAAGCTATGGTGCTAAGAGTTGAGCACAATACTCCAGCTGAGGCCTAACCAGTGAACTACAAAGGTTTAGCAAAACGTCCTTGCTTTTGTGATAAGCCCTCTATTTATAAAGCTCAGGATCTCCTATGCTTTTTAACAACATTATCAACTTGCCTATTATCTTTAAAGATTTGTGTATGTGAACTTTCAGGCCTCCTTGGTGCTGCACCCTTTTAATTATCCCATAAAGTTTAGCTTGTCTCCCCTCATCTGCCCTTCTAAAATACTTCATTTTACATATTAGTTATCTCTGCATGTGTCTATTTCCTCTTCATGCCCTGAAATATCCATCTCGGTGTTCACTATTCTTCTAACTCTTGGTATCTTCAATAAATTTTGAAGTTATGCTTCTTATAGTCCAACCCAGGTCATAAATAAATACCACAAAATGAATGCCTAAATAATGATTCCTTAGCATATGGTTAGATTTGAAATGCTTTTTTAAAATACATTAGTGACTGACTATTTTCAGTTTATAGTCTTATCGATTGAACAGAATGAAATAAAAGTTTAAAAGTAAACTTCGGGAACAGTTTGTAAATTCTATAACAGTTAAAACTGCAGACAATATTTTGAAATGAAGTGGAAAGTTGATCTGCATGAAAATGCCAGACATGTAGTTTTAAAAAAGTTTTTTTTTCCCAGGCTTTATATGGGCTGAAATCAAAGAAATGTGGGATGGTGGGTTTACTGAATATGTACATGACTGGTGGAACCTGATGGACTTTGCAATGAATTCCTTATACTTAGCCACTATCACATTGAAGATTGTTGCCTATGTGAAGGTGAGTAGTCAGTACATGTTTTGTTAAAGGAATCCAAGTAAACTATAATAATAGACATAATAAATTTTGATACTGCATCCAATTTAATCTGTTAAAAAAAAGCATAACTATGAACTGTTTCTGCTCAAAGAGGGACTGTGTCAGAGGAAAGCATCTTGATTCATATGCAGAAATTTGAGACTGTGGTGGCGCAGAGCTTAGTTTTTTACTTGAATACTCCTATTGTGATTTCTTTTGCTAAATTTTGATTTTTGGGGTTACTTTGTGGTTTTCAGGACATCCTTTTTTCAGTCTGCCTAACTCCTCTGTTACGTGGTTCTGTCACTTCGTAACAATACCTTTTGTAATTGTATTGATATAAGGTGTTTGGACTCATACTGAAGCAGAACCAGAAGAATTTATCAATATTCCCAACAATCATCACTGCTCCATTAAAATTAATACCGCAACACAACAGGAAAAATTATTTTCCTAGAAACCGCAGTGCTTAAATTTGATTCAAGACACATGCATTATTTTAACAGTATTAACTGTTGTACTTCTACACCTAAAAAACCATCACCTAATACATGCCTTCCAAGGACGAGTGAAATTACAACTAGATCATTGCATGTTGTCTCAAAAGCCATTGCACCTCAAGTAATTCACAATATATAAAATTCTTTGAGATAAATATAAACCTTCATGAAATAAAACTTTTCAATACTAAATGATACAATTGACACAGTGTTCATTACAATCACATCCATTGCCCTTTCCCCATATAACAGCTCCTGAACTCCTGCAGCTTTAATATAAAGACTCTACACTAATTTGCAAGCAATGTATTGCCAACATTTTCCTGTTCCCAGTTAGACAAGTATTCCTTTTTTGAGAAGTTTAAAACTGTTTTATCCACTTTGCAGCTCCTGTCTCCTTTTCAGGCACCTTCAACACTTTGCAAATCTACAGTCCTTTCGCAGACACTCTCCTCCTTTTCCAGCCTGTTCTCTACTTTGCAGCTGCTCTTGTCCACATTTGCAATCTCACATTGCTCCCACCTACTGCTGCTCCAGCCCCTTGGACTTATTTCTCAAAGGAACAGGAGTAGGCCCTTGAGCCCCTGGAGCCAGTTCTGCCATTCAGTAGAGATCATGGCTGATGTTTGACCTGACTCCATATACATGCCTTTGGTCCATATCTCTCCGTACCTTTGCTGAACAAAAACTTATCTATCTCAGATCTAAAGTTAACAACTGATCTAAGATCCATTACCGTTTGTGAAAAGAGTCCAAACCCTTTGCTGTCCTTTGTGTATCAAAGTGCTTCCTATCATCTCTGCTGAATGGTTTGACCCTAATTCTCAAACTATGCCCCTAGCTCTAACACCCCCAACCAGTGGAAATATCTTTATATCCAACCTGTCTTTTGGTGTTAATATCTTGAACATTTCAATCAGATCACTCTTTAAACTTCTAAATTCTAGAGGGAAAACCCTCCAAGGCTAACATATCCTTACAAAGATTTGGTGCCCAGATATACTCACAGTACTCCAGACAGAGTATAACAAGGGGTTTATATAAGTGTAACATAACTTCCACATCCTTCTACTCCAGTTCTTTAGAATTTAAAGGTCATCATTCCATTAGCTTTCTTAATTATTTTCTGCTCCTATTGATGATAATTTATCGTTCTACATACCTGAAACTATGTAGAAAATACTTGATCTATCCTTTCCTTGGTCCAAAATGGATAACCTCACACTTGCTTACATTGAACTCCATCTGCCACAGTTTTGCCCATTCGCCTAGTCTATCAATATCTCTATGTAATTTTATGCTCTCATCTACATTGCCTACAATGCTGCCTGTCCTTGATTCATCAACAAATTTGGAGAAATGAGTTTTTATGCCATTTTCCAAGTCATTAATAAATAATGTGAATAATTGAGGCCCTAACACAGATCCTCGTGGAACACCACTGATTACATCTGCCAATTTCAGTGCCTGCCATTTATCCCCAGTTTCTGTTGTCTGCTGTTTCCAGCTACATTAGTAGTTTTCCCTCAATTCTATGGGCCCCTTAATTAACAATCTTTTGTGTTGGACTTTATCAAATCTGGAAGTCCATAAAAACAATATTTATAGACAATACCTTGTCCACTACCGTAGTCACTTCTTCAAAAACATTTGATGAGGTTCGTCAAGCATGACTACCTCTCATGAATCCAAGTTGGCTGTCCATGATTAACTGAAAAGATTCAAGGTATTCAGTTAACCTATCCTTGAATTTAGACTCCAACAATTTCCCCACCACTGATGATAGGTTCACTAGTCTGTAATTCCCTGGTGTTCTTCTTTTGCTCTTCTTAAAATGTGGAGTGACATATGACAATTTTCCAAACCAGAGAGATGAATCCAGTATGTAGGGAACTCTGAATGATTATAGTTAGAGGGTCTACAATGTGCTCCCCTACTTTCTTTAACACTGTTGGATGGAAATCATCAGGAACTGGGGATTTGTCACTCTTAAGGCTTCCCAATCTTCAGCCTTGCTCCCCAGGGCTCATCAGGCCTTCTGTCTTGCCACACTTGAGCCAGATGATCAGAATTCTTTACCCACATCACAAAGGGAGAAAGTAGTTTTAAATAAAAAGTAATACTTGGAAATACTTACTGGAACTCCGTTTTGAGGTACACAAGACCAGTATGCCTCAGTTACCAGTTTTATTGACTTTTCCTTCTGAGACCCTTTACGTTTGTTACTCGTAAGTGTGGTACTTCCCTTCATATTACTGTTAGTTAGCGGAGTTTTATAATTAGCTTTGTTTGACCAATTTCAGTGCAATTTGCATTTACAATTCTTTACATTTTGATACAAGTTAAGGCTTTCTTTTCTTCCTCATGTTCCCAATTCTGAGTTGCCATGGGCAGGGAGGACATCAGTCAACTTGCTCAGTCTCAGCTACAAGAGTAGCTTAATCCACCAGTAGGTTCGATTTTAAAAGTGACTAGTCTCTACGTGGCAGGTTCCCACCTTACAAAATTCAGTGCTGTGAAATAGTAGGAGGAGGACTACTGCTGCCATTGTGTAGCAAAGTGCTTTAGAGTCCCATCACACCTGAATCCATGTCCACACAAAAAAGACTGAATGTTTCCCACAGGAATTGCAGTCCTCCTTAGCAATGGTGAGGTTAAAAATCTGCAATTGAGAGGTGAAAATGTATTCCCTAGGCTGCTTCTTATCTATCCAGATGTCAAATTGTTCTGCTGAATAAAAGCATTTCTCCTAAGAGTACGTGAGAATTGTGAAGAGAATGCATCTATGTTTAAGCAGTTTCAGTCAAATTTCATACTATAAACCACACTCAAGTCAGTAACGAAGATTACATTTTGTTTTTGGAGTTTGTTATGGACCAGGCCAGACCCCACAAAATACTTTAAGAAGGTAGCCTAGATCCTAACTTTTTCTTATTTTAAAAGCAGATGTCCAGGTGTGATGCAACTGGTCAAACCACTCGGCAAAGTAAAATTTATTTAAACATGACAATTGAAACACAAACAAAAGAAAGCAGAATTTAAAATAACTTAACTATTGGAAGACCTAACCAACCTGATACAGTAACTATCACTAATTAGCTGTTCCAATACAGTAACATCCCACAAACACACCCCTTGGCCAAAAGGTAAATTCAAACACAGATTCTTACAGGCAGGAGAGAGATTTCAGGAGGAATTCTTTAGTGAAGCTTGCAACTCCCCTGGACTCTATATCTTGTAACTGCTACAGCTAATAACAAACTAGCAAACATCTGAACTGGGAGAACTGGCCACTCCCCTTCCATTGTTAAACTAGACTCTTTGGCGCCTCTGCCTTTAAGACCTCTCTTCAAAAAAAAAATGGACAAAATAACCTTCTTAAAGTAACAATAACGTCACAAGTGAAATTGCGAATTTAAGAAAATAAAGGTTGAATTTTGTGCAAGATATAGAAGTCCCACTGTCAGGGCTGAGAGTGTGAAACTGTTTTTGCTGCTTGTGAGATCCTATGGCAGTGGACCTTGCCAGCAGCCAGCGAAGTGGTTGCCACTATTGCGTAGTCCAAATAAGAAATAGGGTCCACGTGCAGAAGCTGCTGGCACAGTCAGAGAGCTGGTAGCTCAACCCATCACCATTTCTAGCTGTGTCCATTGCTGAGGCTGCAGTACCAGGAAATGGACACCTCAATGACCAAGCACCCTCAGAAAATGAAAGGTAGGGTTGTGGGGATGTCAGTTCCAGATGGGTAATGACATTGCCACATGTGTGGGCATTGCTGCTGCCATGCTTCCATTGGCTAAATGGCATTAGCTGGGGCGTTAAGATTGAAACTGACAGTGTGGATGTGAATTAGTGCGATTTGCCACCTCAACATTCTTTAAAGGAATATATTCCCAATAGCTAGGTCAACAACCTTACCAAAACAGCATCAAGCACAGCCCAACCCTGAGTGCTTACATCTAGACTGGTAACATTTTGTTTTCAAAATTGCACCATTCTCTGAAAGAGAGCACTGAATTTTGCAGCGAGATAGTATTAATCATTCGCTAAAGACTCAGGAACAGGCTTCTTTTCCCTATTCCACATCAGTGTTTTTCTTACACTTTCCCTAGGTTTTTTTAAATATAATCTTTTCTCGTGTTAATCAGAAGTACAGCAAGACTTTAGCAGGCTGGGTCATATGGCTAGCTGTTGGTTTCGAAGCAGTTTGATGGCTTCATTGGAAGAGCTTGTCAATAGGTGCTTAGGATGTCAATCCAGCTTCACCTGCTACTTGATCTTCTACCAGTGGGTTTTTTGGGCAACTATGTGAAATACTGCAGTTGATCTTGAAATATATAATGAATGAGACTAGCATTTCTCCGTGAATTTTCTTCCCATTAGAGGGCCAGCATTGCAGATTTGAATTGGTATATGACTTGGACAGTCTCAGCCTCTGTGCTGAAGTACCAGCATGCTGGATGGCAAAATAGGGGAGGGATTCTACTGGGAAAACATATTGAGCAAAACTATGTTGCATAGAGTGAAGGCTCATGTTCCATGGATGAACTTCCCAAGAAACTGGGAATAAGACCTTTTCAGATTTAATTTGATTTATTGTCACATGTACCTCAGTACAGTGAAATGCTTTTTTTGCGAGCAGTATGGGAAGATCATAATAAGCAAGGATATACCAGTCATAGGATGCTAGGACAGTGAGGCATACAGGTTACACTGCACAGAAGGAGTGCAAAACAAGTTCAACATGAACAGGACCAATATTATGTAAAGAGCCAAATGTACAGGCCATGAGGACGTTTAACTAATTCTGGATGTAATAGTTGGCTTCTGAAATTTTTACCAGTTCATAATAAAAAATGATCCATGATCTTCATATCTAGTTCAGTAAGGTCGGACAGACGTCTGAGATAATTGCACATTCTATGGGATTTGTAAGTCTTGGAATTAGGAGCAGCTTATTACTCGTCAAACGCTATGTCTATGCATTCAATTCGATTTTCCAGCCCTAACCTGTTGCTTTGTTTTAAAGTACAATGGCTCACGCCCTCGTGAAGAGTGGGAGATGTGGCACCCAACATTGATTGCAGAAGCCCTGTTTGCAATAGCCAATATTTTCAGCTCCCTTCGTCTGATCTCCCTTTTCACTGCAAACTCTCACCTGGGACCATTACAAATCTCACTGGGCCGCATGCTCCTTGATATTCTCAAGTTCCTCTTCATTTATTGCCTGGTGCTGCTTGCATTTGCAAATGGACTGAATCAACTGTACTTTTACTATGAGACCAGCGCTTCTGAAGAGCCCAATCATTGCAAAGGAATACGGTGTGAGAAGCAAAACAATGCATTTTCAACGTAAGTCCACTTATTAAGTATTATAATGAGCAAAGCCAAACCACTGAATAATCTTTAAACTATTTCAAAGTTGTCTAATGGTATTTTTATACCTTTTTCCCTGTCTATTCAGGTCACAAAACTTGTGGAACATCTTTGCTTGAACTAAGAAAAATCCTGTAGCACTGCTCACAGGTCCTTTGAGTGTTAAATGTGTCTTTTGATGTTTAGCATGAATCTTATTGCATCCCAAATCCGAGCAATTCACCTTGTACTATAAAACATTAACTGAAGAAGAAATATATTACTGAGCTGATAGCAGATGAAGTAAAACAGGAAGGTTTATATTTATAACTTTGCTTACTTAACAGTTTCTGAGAAAAAAACAAGCTTACACTAAAATAACAGCAACCACTTCCAACTTGTTGCATTATAATATATCTTTGTTTGATGCTCTACCCAAGGTCAATTGTACTTTTATTAAATCATTCACTAAGTTGGAGCATGCTGTCAGGACCAGCATTTACAGTCCATCCATAATTATCTTGGAGATGTAGTGGTGAGTTGCCTTAAGATTTGCTACACTATTCCAGAGGGCAGTTAAGGGTCAACCCCACTCATGTATCAGCTAGACCAAACAAGGGCAACAGGTCTCTTTCCCAAACAAGGACCTTTGTGGTTCCATTTCTAACAACATTTTACTCCAGATTTAATTAATTAAGTTCAATTCACAACCTGTGAGGAGGGAATGAGAACTCACATCACCAGATTTGTAATCTCAGCCTCAGAATTGCTAGGATAACCATGATGTTATTGCAGATCTTCCAGAAAAACAAACTCCCACATTCTCCATGTTTATACGATTACAAAAGTAACTTTTTCTCTCTGTTACATCTCAAAGTAGATTTGAGGCTCTTACTGAAGCAGTTATTAGTCAATCATAATCCAATGAGATTTCTGCCGTGATGAGTTTTCAGTGACCCGTACTTCAAAATAATGTCACTTCTAATGGTTTGATACCCTATGATTGATGGGTCTTCAGTCACAATGTCCTGAGTCAGCATGGAAGTGTCTTGTAATGTCTTCATTTATCATGCTAGAAAAAATCTCATCCTAAATGATACCAAAACTTCATATTTTTTTTTCAATGGACAAATTTGTATAAAATGTTGCAGTTACTTTTTAAATTTTGATTTCTTTTTCTGAAATCTGTGCACTAAGGAGTAGATTCCTGTGTGATTTATTGCTATAACATTCATAGAAACCTGACAACAGGGAAGAAGTTACAATTCCAGTGATATCTCTCAAACTCACAGACAATTGGCATCTAGGAACTGTAATTCCCCACTCTTTTCATATCTGCTTTTCATGTAGGATGAGTTGTTATGATGCATTGAGAACTGCAGGAACATAGTGACAAATAGAACTCTCACTATTCAGAATTTTCCCACACAGATAAGAATCCTCAACTCACAAGGGACAAGTACAATACCAAATAAAATCCTTAGATTGCTAACATTACTGACAGGCATAAATGAGGGAAATCTCAAACATAATGACCAATGTCATGGGAATATCTTTTTTCAAATTGTATATTTTCTTATGTGTTACATTATAACTTATATTTGTGATTGATACATTCGTGTGAAGAAGAAAATGGTATATGAATACATTGTAAGAAAATTATTTGACTAGTATACTACATTCAAGTCTCAAGGTTTTGAGAATTCGAAGTGATTTTTTAAAATTGATTTTGAAGTGGTTGCACATTCCTCATTGATGTTTTCAATTTATTCCCAATTAGTTAATTAGTTTTGTGATTATCAACAGGCAAGTGGATGCTTGAGCTACTCAGGATCTGGAGATGCCGGTGTTGGACTGGGGTGTGCAAAGTTAAAAATCACATAACACCAGGTTATAGTCCAACAGGTTTAATTGGAAGCACTAACTTTAGGAGCACTGCTCCTTCATCAGGTCCTTCATTACAACCATCTGATGAAGGAGCAGCGCTCTGAAAGCTAGTGCTTATTAAACCTGTTGGACTATAACCTGGTGTTGTGTGATTTTTAACTTTAAACTAGTCAGGGATTAGTATAACTTTGAAGTGTGACATTTGCTGATGTCATACTTTTAGGTTAAAAGACTTGACAGTAAACAAAAGTCTTCTAATTTAAAAATGAGGAACGAGATCAGACATATCTGGAAGGTCACTTTTTCTCATCTGATTGTGTCACTTCCTCCCTTCAAGCATGTCACATTTGTTGAGTTTTGGTTTCATGGAGCAAGCTGCTCAGTTATTAGCAGCCATTTTATTCACTGAGCCTGGAGATAGTCAGTTTCTTATTAAACAGGGCATCTGACTGCACTACCAAATTTCATATATATTCCAACAAGGCTTGCCACTGGACAATTTTATTCCCCTATCTAACAACATTGTAATTTCTACCATCATCTGGTTGCATTTAACTGACCTAGCACAAAATAATACCATAGATATTTCTGTTCTATCATGCACAGCTATCCACCGGATAAACTTAAATTCATAGAATCATAGGCATATACAGCATGGAAACAAACCCTTCAGTCCAACTTGTCCATGTCAAACAGATATTCTAATAAATCTAGTCCCATTTGCCAGCATTTGGCCCATATCCCTCTGAACCCTTTCTAATTACAAACCCATCCAAACTCCTTTTAAATGTTGTAATTGTACCAGCCTCCACCACTTCCTCTGGCAGCTCATTCCATCCACGCATCACCTTCTGTGTGAAAACATTGCCCCTTAGGTCCCTTTCAATCTTTCCCCTCTCACCTTAAACCTATACCGTCTAGTTTTAGACTTCCCCATCCCAGGGCAATGACCTTGTCCTTTTACCCTACTCATGTCTCTCATGATTTTATAAACCTCTATAAGGTCACCCCTCAGTCTCCAACGCTGCACAGAAAATAGCTAAGTTTCACAACATCCTTCCTATAGCAGGGAGACCAGAATTTTATGCAGTATTGCAGTAGTGGACTAACCAATGGCCTGTACAGCCGTAGTATAACCTCCCACTCCTTTACTCAATGCATTCAATGCAAGCATACCAAATGCCTTCTTCACTATCCTATCTACCTGTGACACTACTTTCAAGGAACTATGAACCTACACTCCAAGGTCTCTTTGTTCAGCAACACTCCCCCGGACCTTACTATTAAGTGTATAAGTCCTACCCTAATTTGCCTTTTCAAAATGCAGCACCTCACAATTATCTAAACTTGCTGAATCATTGGAAGTTATTTCATTGTATGGTGGCACACTACTATTAAACCCATATGGAAGAGGGTTTTTTTTTCATCCAAAGATGTCCAGGTTAGGTGAATTGGCCATGCTAAATTGCCCATAGGGTTCAGGGATGTGTAGGTTAGATGCATTAGTTGGGGGTAAGTATAGGGTAGGAGAATAAGTCAGGGTGGGTTACTCTTCAGAGGGTCGGTGTGGATTTGTTGGGCCGAAGGGCCTGTCTTCATACCGTAGGGAATCAAATTCCAATTAAGTTGCGCCTTGAAATTGCAAGAATTTGACAAAGTGTTTAAGTTGAATTTTTGGCCAGCCTCAAATTTGATTAGTCACACTAGATTCCTTCTGGATTCACTGCTCCACCCCAGAGAAATCACAAAGACAGGTTGTATTTAAATGAGCAAAAACAGAAATTGCTGGAGAAACACAGCAGGTCTGTCAGCATCTGTAGAGAGGAAGCATCCACAAATGGTGCCAGACCTGCTGGATTTCTCCAACAATTTCTGTTTTTGTTTGTTTTAGATCTCCAGTATCCGCAGTTCTTTGTTTTATCCCATTGAAATAAATTGACACTTCAAAAGGAGCTGAGTTCCATACATTAACATTTAGGCAGGTCCCTATTGCGTATTACCTGCCTAAAGCCTAATCAGAGACCCCAATGGAAAACATAGAGCATTAAAAAAAAAGTATTGAAATATTGACCTCAGATATTTGTTTCTATATTGTTTTGAGGAGTATGTAAAATCATGGGAATATATTGATCTCACTTTTTGATCTATTTTAGGGAGAATGTAACAATGTAACAATGCTGTGACGGTATTTTTGTCACTTCCCATCTATCACTAAGGTTAAAGTTTCTGCTTCAGCTAGAGTGTAAAAATAAACAATCACAATCTGGGCATGTTGAAGTGAATAATTAACATAGCAGTGACAAGACTGAACAATTTGACAGTAGTTAACTGGAATGATAAGGGTTTGCATTTTCTGCTGCTGTGGATCCAGATGCATGGAGTTGTCATGTCAGGATTTATAGAATACAATAAGAAATATAATTATAATCATCAACCCACTGTGAAATTTCACTGGGAGCACAACTGTAGTCTAATGAGAAATTAAAATGATTGAAAAATACAGATTTTGGTCAATGATTTCTGCTGTGTTTAAGTTGAATTTTTGAATATAAGTTGAGATGCGGATGACAGATTTGCAATTTTTATTGCACTTTATACAAGTTCTTGGTTCAAGCAAAATGTTGTTTTTGACAAAGCAGCTGTGCAATCATTAGAATTCAGCTATCAAGGCTTGTTGACTAAATGAACATTCAGTTGGAGGAAATTTTACTGCCACTGAAATTTTTTTGTTTCTTTACATGATTACACAATAATTAACAATTCATGGCTAAAATTTGAAACTATAAGTGGGCAGAATCAGAGGGGATGAATGAGATTAAGAATAAGTTACCATTTTAAAAGCATTTCCTGAGTAATGTTCTACTTGAGAGCAAGATTCAGCGATTTTTACCAGGCCGACATTTTTGACTGATGGAGAAACACAGAACTTGCTGAAATTGAGTTAACAATCACACAACACCAGGCTATAGTCCAACAGGTTTATTTGGAAGCACTAGCTTTCAGAGCGCTGCTCCTTCATCAGGTGGTTGTGGAGTATAAGATCATAGGACACAGAACTTTTTGCAAAACTTTAGTGAAGTTAGGCAACTTGCTGTAAACGTTTGCTATAAATTCTTTATCTGACGATCTTATATTCCACAACCACCTGATGAAGGAGCAGCGCTCTGAAAGCTAGTACTTCCAAATAAACCTGTTGGACTATAACCTGGTGTTGAGTGATTTTTAAATTTGTACATCCCAGTCCAACACTGATACCTCCACATCATACTGAAATTGAGAAACTGTATAGTTGATTAACAGAGCATGTCCAATTAGTTTTTCGAGCTTTTTATGATATTAATGATTGTTTTATTAGTAATGCTTTCCTTTAAAATCAAAACCCTATTCTGAAAAGTGACAGCTGGTTAAAAAAGTTACCAAAACTGCAAAGAATTCTATTGCAGGGAATGGCAAAGGGCTTTTATGAATACATTAAGGACAAAAGATTAACTAGGGAGAGAATAGGTCCTGTCAATGATCAGCAAGGCGGCCTTTGTGTGGAGCCGCGGGAATGGGTGAGATACTGAACAAGTATTTTGCATCAGTATTTACTGTGGAAAAGACATGGAAGATAGAGAATGTGGGGAAATAGATGGTGACATCTTGAAAAATGTCCATATTACAGAGGAGGAAGTGCTGGATATCTTGAAACTCATTAAAGTGGATAAATCCCCAGGAGCAGATCAGGTGTATCCGAGAACTCTGTGGGAAGCTAGAGAAGTGATTGCTGGGCCTCTTGCTGAGATATTTGTAACATCGATAGTCACAGGTGAAGTGCCGGAAGACTGGAGGTTGACAAATGTGGTGCCCACTGTGTGAGAAGAGTGGTAAAGACAAGCCAGGGAACTATAGACCGATGAGCCTGACCTTGGTGGTGGGCAAGTTGTTGGAGGGAATCCT
>NC_057724.1:56072780-56074182 GCF_004010195.1 Chiloscyllium plagiosum
AATACAGGGAGAACTAGCCATTTGGATACAGAACTGGCTCAAAGGTAGAAGACAGAGAGTGGCGGTGGAGGGTTGTTTTTCAGACTGGAGGCCTGTGACCAGTGGAGTGTCACAAGGATCGGTGCTGGGTCCACTACTTTTCGTCATTTATATAAATGATTTGGATGTGAGCATAAGAAGTATAGTTAGTTAGTTTACAGATGACACCAAACTTGGAGGTGTAGTGGACAGCAAAGAAGGTTACCTCAGATTACAACGGGATCTTGATCAGATGGGCCAATGGGCTGGGAAGTGGCAGATGGAGTTTACTTTAGATAAATGTGAGGTGCTGCATTTTTGGAAAGAAAGTCTTAGCAGGACTTATACACTTAATGGTAAAGATCTCGGAAGTGTTCCTGAACAAAGAGACCTTGGAGTGCAGGTTCCTAGCTCCTTGAAAGTGGAGTTGCAAGTACATAGGATAGTGAAGAAGGCATTTGGTATGCTTTCCTTTATTGGTCAGAGTATTGCGTACAGTAGTTGGGAGGTCATGTTGTGGCTGTACAGCACATTGATTAGGCCACTTTTGGAATATTGCGTGCAATTCTGGTCTCCTTCCTATCAGAAAGATGTTGTGAAACTTGAAAGTGTTCCGAAAAGATTTACAAGGATATTGCCAGGGTCGGACAAAGTTAAAAATCCCACAACACCAGGTTATAGTCCAACAGGTTTAATTGGAAGTGCCGCTTTTGGAGTGCTGTTCCTTCATCAGGTGGTTCAGGATTGGAGGATTTGAGCTATAGGGCGAGGTTAAATAGGCTGGGGCTGTTTTCCCTGGAGGCTGAGGGGTGACCTTATAGAGGTTTATAACATCATGAGGGCATGGACAGGATAAATACAAAAAGTCTTTTTCCTGGGGTGGGGGAGTCCAGAACTAGAGAGCATATGTTTAGGGTGAGAGGGGAAAGATATTAAAGAGACCTAAGGGGAAACTTTTTCACGCAGAGGGTGGTATGGAATGAGCTGCCGGAGGAAGTGGTGGAGGCTAGTACAATTGCAACATTTAAAAGACACCCTGGATGGGTTTGGAGGGATATGGGGTAAAAACAATGACTGCAGATGCTGAAAACCAGATTCTGGATTAGTGGTGCTGGAAGAGCACAGCAGTTCAGGCAGCATCTGAGGAACTTCGAAATCGACATTTCGGGCAAAAGCCCTTCATCAGGAATAAAGGCAGTGAGCCTGAAGCATGGAGAGATAAGCTAGAGGAGGGTGAGGGTGAGGAGAAAGTAGCATAGAGTACAATGGGTGAGTGGGGGAGGGGATGAAGGTGATAGGTCAGGGAGGAGAGGGTGGAGTGGATAGGTGGAAAAGAAGATAGGCAGGTAGGACAAGTCAGGACAAGTCATGGGGACAGTGCTGA
>NC_057724.1:56076119-56118199 GCF_004010195.1 Chiloscyllium plagiosum
GTTATGGGGTGGGGTCATGGTCGAGGGGGCAGTAGGAAGAGGTGTCCTCGAGTTGATGTTTGGCTTCAGCGATGTAGAGGTCAGTGAGCCAGACTACCACTGCGCCCCCTTTATCCGCTGGCTTGATGGTGAAGTTGGGATTGGAGCAGAGGGATTGGAGGGCTGCGCATTGAGAGGGTGAGAGGTTGGAGTGGGGGAGGGAGGTAGACAGGTTGAGGCGGTTAATGTCCTAGCGGCAGTTGGAAATGGGAAACCTCTCCATGGTCGAGGGCAGGTAATAGGCCAGCGCGGGGTGTCCAGGTGGATGCAATGTGTTGGAGGTGGGAGAAGGTGTCCTCGGAAGGTGGGCGGGAGTCCTGATTGTGAAAGTAAGCTCGTAGGCAGAGGCAACGGAAGAATTGTTCGACGTCACGGCGTGTATTAAATTCATTGATGCGTGGACGGAGGGGGATGACGGTGAGTCCTTTGCTGAGGACTGATCGTTTGTCCTCAGTGAGGTTGAGGTCTGGGGGGATGGTGAAAACTCGGCAGGGCTGGGAGCTGGGATCTGATGTAGGTGTCGAGCTGGGAGTGGGGGCAGAACCTGTAACTGGAGTGGATGTGATGGTGGGGGGAATGGGGTGGAGTCATGAGCACGGGTAGTGTTCCCCTCGGGGTTAAGGGTGGTTGGGACAGTGGGGTCTGTGGGGGACATGTCAGCAGAATGCAGGTGAGTGGCGCTGGTGGGGGCGGAAGTGGTGGTGACCACGGCAGTCGGGGTGGCCGAACTCACTGAGCATGTGGCTTCAGCGATGATGTGAAGGGTAGAAGTGATGTCACTTGTGATGCATGAAGAATTGTGAGGGGTGGAAGTGCTTGTGGGAGTGGCCATGATGGGGGCGGAAGTGACATCATCAATCAGCGTGGGGGTGACAGCTGCATCAGCCGCATGAGGAATTGTGAGGGGCGGAAGTGGTTGTGGGAGTGGCTATGATGGGTCGGAAGTGACATCATCAATCAGCGTGGGGGTGACAGCTGCATGGCTAATGGCGTCTGAGTAAATTCTGAGGCCAGGGGAATCATCTAGAATGTTTGAGGAACGCTGGTTATGGAGGTGGGTAGATAAAAGTTTGTTGTACTTACAGTTTTTGATGTTTGAGATGGAGTTGAAATACTATTTGTTGAGAGTATGAATTCTCCTGAGGATGTAGTACAGAGTGGGTCCTTTGGGCCAGGTGGGACTAGATTGGGTTGAGATGTCTGGTCGATGTGGACGAGTTGGACTGAGGGGTCTACTTCCATGCTGTACACCTCTATGATAGTCTAATGGTAATGTTTCTGAATTAGGAATCCAGAGGCCTTGAAGATTGAGTTCAAATGCCACCATTACAGTGAAATTCAAATTGATTAGCGAGCATATCTAGAATAAAAGGTTAATCCCACTAGTATTAATAAGGAATTTATTGGATTCTCATAGGATAAAGACAGCACAAACAAGGCAATGCCACAATCTTCCCTCCAAGCCACTCACCACCTTGACTTTTTTAAAAAAATTCATTCACAAGATAAGGACCTCGCTGGCTAGGCCAGCATTTATTGCCTGTCCCTACTTGCCCAGAGAGCAGTTAAGAGTTAACTACTTTGCTGTGGCTCTAGAGTTGCATATGGGACAGACCAGGCAAACGCGGCAATTTCTTTCTGTTATGAACATTAGTGAACCTGATGGGTTTTTCCAACAATTGGTAATGGTTTCGTGGCCACCATTGGAGACTTATTTCCAGATTATTGAGTACAAATTCCACCATCTGCCATGGCAGAATTCAAAACTGTGTTCTCAGAACATTACCTGGGTCTCTGGATTAGCAGTCCAGTGACAATACAACTAGGCAATCATAGTTGGCCTTGACTTGGAAATATAATTGCTGTTCCTTTAGTGTCACTGGACAAAATCCTTTAACCTGTATTGCTAACCAACTGCTCAGAGATGTTATTGCACACCATTGAAGCAGATGGGATTTGAACTCAGACTTCTTAGCCCAAAGGTAGGGACACTACCACTGCACCACACAAGCCATTTCATTTTCTATTTTTATTTGTTGCTGATGTCAGTTGAAGGTTTTAACAATGTTATTATAGCCCTAGAGATTTTTCTGATTGTAGACTAGAGCAGAACTCTTTTGAATATACATTTTTATTTAAGCAATGTCCAAGTTATGCAAGTATGTCAACACAATACAGATAAATACAGCCTTGTAATAACAGGTAAATCTATTTTGAATTTTTTCCACTGTGACAATGCTGCACCTTTAACAAGGTTATGTTGTATTTGGGTTTTTTTCAGAGAGGTCATAAAAGATACAGACTCCAAAAAGTCTGGGTTTGGATGGGTTTTAGGGCCAATTTGATTATAGCTAACTGATACTGCTTCAAGCAAAAGGTTTTAAAGTTTTAACAAAACACTTTTTTAAAAAAAAAGCACTGCTGCTGCACAGCGCCAGCAACCTGGGTTTGATTTCAGCCTCAGCTAACTGTCAGAGTGGAGTTTGCACATTCTCCTTGTGTCTGCATGAGTTTCCTCTGGGTGCTCAGGTTTCCTTCCATAATCCAAAGATTTGCAGATTAAGTGAATTGGCCAAGCTAAATTGCCCATAGTGTTCAGGGATGTATAGGTTAGAGGCATTTGTCAGGTATAAACCTAGGGTAATAGGGTAGGTGAATGGGTCTGGGTGGGTTACTCTTCAAAGGGTTGGTGTGGACTTGTTGGGCCGAATGGCCTCTTACCACACTATAGGGATTCTTCTTCTATAAACTTGCACAATGAAAAGGAAGTGGCCAGTTACCCCAGATCAGTTTTTTTTCTTGTTTGGTTTGGTTTTTAGCTGTAGTGTTTAGAAGCTGCTGGACCCCAAAGAAACAGGTCCATGCTGATACTCTCTCTCTGAAATCTCTCCTGTCAGACCCTATTTTTGATTTTACCTTTTGTGCCAAGGGGTGTTTATGGGGATTGTTGCAAGTGTTGCAACAGCATCATTAAGTTGGGATGATCTGTTGGGTTTTCAGATAGTTAAGTTATTTTGTATTCTGTTCTATTTTGTTTGTGATTCGTTTGGTAATCTTGTAAATAAATTCTGTTTTGTTTAAAACTATGTGGTTTGACCAATTGCATCCCTCCTGATTACACCTGCTTAAAACAACTAGCAAAGTTAGGGTCTGGGCTACTTTCTTAATATGTTTTAAGGGGGTCTGGCCTGGTCCATATCACACACCCAATATCAGTATGTAACACAGTTCATCAGTCAGATTAGATCCCTACAGTGTGGAAACAGGCCCTTCGGCCCAACCATTCCACACCAACCCTCCGAAGAGTAACCCACCCAGACCCATTTCCCTCTGATTAATGCACCTAGCACTATGGGAAATTTAGCATGGCCAATTTACCTGGCCTGCACATGTTTGGACTGTGGGAGGAAACCGGAGCACCCGGAGGAAATCCATGCAGACGCAGGGAGAATGTGAAAATTCCACACAGACAGTCATCCAAGGCTGAAATTGAACCTGGGACTCTGGTGCTGTGAGGCAGCAGTGCTAACCACTGAGCCACCGTGCTGCCCCACGGTTAGGTCAATGATCTAACCAAACAGTGTGCCTTAACATCACATGGTTTTCCAAAAATAACAGTGAAATTGAAAAATGCTTTGGCATTTTGATATCGGCAGTGAATCACAGATGAGAAGTCACTTCTGAATGTTATACATTAGACCACTTACCAGGAGTTCATTCTTAGATTCAACTGAAGCTGCACATACTGTGAAAAATTATAACATTGTCACATTTCTGTCTCTTCTGCAGATTATTTGAAACACTGCAATCCTTATTCTGGTCAGTATTTGGTCTGTTGAATTTGTACGTCACTAATGTAAAAGCTCGGCATGAGTTCACGGAATTTGTTGGAGCCACCATGTTTGGAACCTACAATGTCATCTCCTTGGTTGTCTTGCTTAATATGCTGATTGCCATGATGAATAATTCTTACCAGCTCATTGCAGTAAGTTAACTATAATGACTCTTCGTAATGTTATAATTAGCCAAAACAGTAACAGAATAGAGATGGCTTCGCTGATATTCTGTGCTACTGAATGTGAGAGAAAAATAATGCATCTCCATGAACAATCACAGTTTGCAGACAGTTAAAAATCACACAACACCAGGTTATAGTCCAACAGGTTTAATTGGACTACCACCTGATGAAGAAGTTCCGAAAGCTAGTGTGCTTCCAATAAAACTTGTTGGACTATAACCTGGTGTTGTGTGATTTTTAACTTTGTACACCCCAGTCCAACACCGGCATCTCCAAATCAAGTTTGCAGATAAGTTGTCTCAAACATCAAAGACACAAACACTTAATTTGTTTCTGTGGTAAAGATTGAAGGATGAATATTGCCCAGCAGACAAAATATCAAGTAATCTTTTACAATTTTTATATATTATGACTTCCCAATTTGTTAAGCTCTTTGGAGGTAATATTGCAGAATGAAGGCCAGACAAATAGAGATAAAATGTGAAGAGGGAATTGAGTCAGGTCACACATTGTAGTGTCAACTCAAATCTGGCCTGAGGGGGTTAAAAAAAATCTTAAAGAATTCAATGTATTCTAGAATTTAAAACAAAATTATCCCAGATATATGAAATGTGAAACAGCTGAACTCCACTAGAAGCTCATCAGGAAAGATGCTAAAAAGCCAACAATCCACACGGCAGGGAAAATTGTCGGGGTTTTACACTCCTGTGGGAACTTGGGATTATTATGGAAAGAGAAAAAGGTAGAACACATTTGGTGAATGCAAACTTTGCAAAGCTGAGAGGTGATCTGGCAAAAAGTGGACTGGTAAGAGCTACTTGACACTTGAATGCCATGTCAGTGAGATGCATTCAAATGCAAGATTCTACAAGCAGAGTGTAGATATGTCCCGACAAAGTAAAAGGATGATACTGCCAAATCAAGAGACACTGGTTATCCAGAATCATACAAGGTAACATCAAGCCGATAAGTAGAGCATACGACAATCTCAGAAGAAGTAACGATTGAGGAAACCATGAGCAGTGTAGCAAGCACAGTGAAGTGAAAAAGGAAATTAAAAAAGCAGAGAATATAAAAAGAATTGGATCGAGTGAATCGTTACAAGAGTATAAAGGCAGTAGGAGTATACTTAAGAGGGAAATCAGGAGGGAAAAAAGGGGACATGAGATAGCTTTGGCAAATAGAGTTAAGGAGAATCCAAAGGGTTTTTACAAATACATTAAGGATAAAAGATTAACTAGGGAGAGAATAGGGCCCCTCAAAGATCAGCAAGGTGGCCTTTGTGTGCAGCCGCAGAAGATGGGGCAGATACTAAATGAGTATTTTGCATCAGTATTTACTGTGGAAAAGGACATGGAAGATATAGAATGTAGGGAAATAGATGGTGACATCTTGAAAAATGTTCATATTACAGAGGAGAAAGTGCTGGAAATCTTGAAACGCCTAAAAATGGATAAATCCCCAGGACCTAATCAGGTGTATCCTAGAACTCTGGGAAGCTAGAGAAGTGATTGCTGGGCCTCTTGCTGAGATATGTGTATCATTGATAGTCTCAGGTGAGGTGCTGGAAGACTGGAGGTTGGCAAACATGGTGCCACTGTTTAAGAAAGGTGGTAAGGACAAGTCAGGGAACTTTAGACCAGTGAGCCTGACGTCGGTGGTGGGCAAGTTGTTGGAGGGAATCCTGAGGGACAGGATGTACATGTATTTGGAAAGGCAAGGACTGAATAGGGATAGTCAACATAGCTTTGTGCGTGAGAAATCATGTCTCACAAACTTGATTGAGTTGTTTGAAGAAGTAACATAGAGGACTGATGAGAGCAGAGCGGTAGATGTGATCTATATGGACTTCAGTAAGGCATTTCAACAAGGTTTCCCATGGGAACTGGCTAGCAAGGTTAGATCTCATGGAATACAGGGAGAACTAGCCATTTGGATGCAGAAGTGGCTCAAAGGTAGAGAGTTGTTTTTCAGACTGGATGCCTGTGACCAGTGGAGTGCCACAAGGATCAGTGCTGGGTCCACTACTTTTCTTCATTTATATAAATGATTTGGATGTGAGGTATAGTTTGTTAGTTTGCAGATGACACCAAACTTGGAGGTGTAATGGACAGCGAAGAAGGTTACCTCAGATTACAAAGGGATCTTGATCAGATGGGCCAATGGGCTGGGAAGTGGCAGATGGAGTTTAATTTAGATAAGGCAAGGTGCTGCATTTTGGGAAAGAAAATTTTAGCAGGACTTATACACTTAATGGTAAAGACCTCGGGAGTGTTGCTGACCAAAGAGACCTTGGAGTGCAGGTTCATAGCTCCTTGAAAGTGGAGTCGCAGGTAGATAGGATAGTGAAGAAGGCGTTTGGTATGCAATCCTTTATTTGACAGAGTATTGGGCAACCCAACCTTCACTCCCGGCACCTTCCCCTGCAACCGCAAGAAATGTAAAACTTGCACCCACACCTCCCCCCTCACTTCCCTCCAAGGCCCCAAGGGATCCTTCCATATCCATCAGAAATTCACCTGCACCTCCACACACATCATTTACTGCATCCGCTGCACTTGATGTAGCCTCCTATACATTGGGGAGACAGGCCGCCTACTTGCGGAACGTTTCAGAGAACACCTCTGGGACACCCGCAACAACCAACCCAACCGCCCCATGTGAATACTTAAACTCCCCCTCCCACTCTGCCAAGGACATGCAGGTCCTTGGCCTCCTTCATCACCAGACCATAGCAACACGACATCTGGAGGAAGAACGCTTCATCTTCCACCTAGGAACCCTCCAACCACAAGGGATGAATGCAGATTTCTCCAGCTTTCTCATTGCTGCCTGACCTGCTGCGCTTTTCCAGCAACATATTTTTAAGCTCTGATCTCCAGCATCTGCAGTCCTCACTTTCTCCTGGTACGTGTATGGAATGAGCTGCCAGACAAAGTGGTGGAGGCTAGTACAATTATAACATTTAAAAATTTGAATATGAATAGGAAAGGTTTGGAGGGATATGGGCCGGGTGCTGGCAGGTGGGACTAGATTGGGTTGGGATATCTGGTCAGCATGGATGGGTTGGACCGAAGGTTCTGTTTCCATGCTGTACATCTGTATGACTCTATAATTGGTCAGTAAAATTAAAGAAATATGTTTTATTGGCACATGTAGAGCAAGAAAATGTCTAAGGAGAGGTCAGACTTATTGGAGATGCACATGATGATTTGTGCATGAATATAAAGGTAGGGAAATGTTTTTAATGAGCATTTTGCCTCTGTCATCACAAAACAAACATCTGGGGAGGCAATTGCCTCATGATATTATTGCTGGACTATTAATCCAGAAACTCATCTAATGTTCCAGGGACCTGGGGTCAGATTCTGCCATGAACATAGTGGCATTTGAATTCAATAAAGAATTAAGAGTCTAATGATAACAATTAAATAATTGTCGCTTGTTGAAAAAATCCATCTGGTTTATTAATGTCCTTCAGGGAAAGAAATCGGTCGCCCTCACCTGGTCTGACCTTTCTGTGACTCCAGATCGACAGTAATGTGGTTGATTCTTAACTGCTCTCTGGGCAGTTGGGAATGGACAATAAATGGTGGCCTAGCCAGAGACACCCACATCTCATGAGTAAACAACATAGATTCTAGTTAAAGAGGAGGAGTGTGAAATTAGACAAAATAAGGATAATGAGAAGAGAAGTACTGGATGTACTGACCTGCGTAAATCTAGAGAAATCGCCAGGGCTGGATGAATTGCATCCCAGGTTATTAAAGGAAACCAGGGAGCAAATAGTCATTGCTCTGAGGATTACTTTCCAATCCTAGCTATATATAGGTGAGGTACCAGCTAATTTGAAGTCTATGAATGTTGTACCATTATTCACAATGTGTAAGGAACAGGTCAAATATTTATAGGTTGGTCACTCTGAATACAGTGGTGGGCAAATTACTGGAATCAATACTGAGATAGGGTCAACTCCTACTTGGAAAGGCACAGATTAAGCAAGGATTATCACCATGATTTTGTTCAGGGAATATCTTGTCTTACAAACGTAATTTGTTTTTTGAGTAAGCAACAAAGAGGAATGGTTAGGGCAATGCAGTAAATGTTGTCTGCATGAATTTTAATGAGGTGTTTGACAAAGTCCCAAAAAGCAGATTGGTCAGAAAAAAATTAAATTGCACAGGATATAGGGGTGTGTCGTGAGTTGGTAGTGAAGACAGTGGCTGGCAACTGCAGAAAGATAAATAGTTTGGTTAAGTTGGCAGAAACGTGGCAAATGGAATTCAATCCAGAGAATGCAAGATCATATATTCAGGTAGGGCAACCATATCAAGGGAATACACAATAAATGGAAGAGTATTGAGAAAGGGAGAAGATTTGATTTGATTTATTATTATTGTCACATGTACCTAGGTACAGTGAAACGTTTTGTTTTGGGTACAGTATAGACAGATTATACCATACAAAGATCATAGGGTGATTGAACAGAGCAAGGAATACAAAGTTACCGCTGCAAAGAAGGTGCACAAAAAGCAAGATCAACATTAGATTTGAAATTTGAGAGATCCATTCAGAAGTGGGCAGCACGGTGGCACAGTGGTTAGCACTGCTGCCTCACAGCGCCAGAGACCCGGGTTCAATTCCCGCCTCAGGCGACTGACTGTGTGGAGTTTGCACGTTCTCCCCGTGTCTGCGTGGGTTTCCTCCGGGTACTCCAGTTTCCTACAACAATCCAAAGATGTGCAGGTCAGGTGAATTGGCCATGCTAAATTGCCCATAGTGTTGGGAAAGGGGTAAATGTAGGGGTATGGGTTGCGCTTCAGCGGGTCGGTGTGGACTTGTTGGGCCGAAGGGCCTGTTTCCACACTGTAATGTAATCTAATCTAATAAAAAAAAGTCTAATAATAGCAGGGAAGAAGCTGTTCTTGAACCTTTTGGTACGTGTGTTTATGCTTTTATATCTTCACCATGACAGAAGAAATTAGAAGAGATTATAAATGGGGTGTGAAAGGCCTTTGATTAGATTGGACGTCTTTCAGAGACATTGAGACGTGTAGATGGAGTTAATGGATGGAAGATTGACTTGCATAAAGTGAGAGTATTTGGAGTTAAGTCCACAGGTCAGTGAAGGTGGTATAACATGTAGATTAAATGGTAAAGAAGGTATATGGTATGCCATACTTATCTGGGTGAGCTATTGAATATAAAAGTGTGAATGTAATTTTTAAACTATGTGAAGCACTGTTCAGACCACAGCTGGACCTTTGTGTACAGTCCTGGTCACCACATTACAGAAAGAACATAATTGTTCTAGAGAGTACAGAGAGGATTTACAAGAATGATGCCAGACTAGAATATTGCAGTTATGAGGAAAGGTTGGATAGGCTAGGGTTGTTTACCTTAGAATAGAGGAGGCTGAGAGTTGAATTAATTGAGGTGTTTAAAATATTGAGGGATTTGGGTAGAGTGAACAGGGAAGACCAGTTTCTTCTAGCAGAGGGGTCACTTATCAGAGAGGTACAGATTTAAAGTAATCAGTAGAAATATTAGAGGGCTCAAGGAATATCATTTTCACACAGAGGGTGGAGAGTATTTGGAATTTACTGACCAGTTGAGTCAAAAACCCTAAATTCCTATAAAAGGAATCTGGTTCTACATCTGGAACACTGTAATATAGAAAGCTCTGGGCCAGGTACAGGGAACTGGGGTTAGCATGGATGGCTAGTTTATTCAACTGGTACAGACACATTGGATTGAATGATCTCTTTCTGTGCTCTAACTTTTCAATGGTTCTGTGGTTCTTTTTGCATCTTTCACAGTATGTGCATTGGAAGTGAGGATAGGTTAGGCTCACTGTGATGTCTTGCATCATTAGAATGCCTGCTGTCCCTCACTGTCCTAATAACACCAAAGAGTATCCATTGCCTGGCAACTTCATCCTAACTGAGGCAATCAATACTTTCTGGAGGAAATGAGTGGTGAGAAAAACATAAGGGTATTAGGAAAGTGTAGGGGAACAGTACTAAGTGGAAAGATCTTTCAGGAATCCAAGCCAGGCAAACTGAGCCAAATAATTTCCCGTGTCCCTTAAAATTCTCTAATTCTAAAAAAGGAAAAGAAAATGATACAGTGAAATTCTCAATTTGCAATATTAATACTTTGCTGGTATCTCACACTACACAGGTACTGTTACACAGGAAATGGCTGATATAAAGTTACACAAAATTTGTAATTGCTACCTTATCTTACAACTAATAGACAATTCGCACTTGCTTTCTTACAAAACAAACTGCGTAGCTCACTCATGTATCACTATGTGGTTCATTTTTGAATATATAATTTATCACACATACTGACACTCAGCTTGATTCATCTATACTGCAAGCTGCACACTTGCTATTTTCCGTATTTATGACCAGATTGATAAAAAAGAAAACAGCAGACACCAGCGAGTTTTGACACAGCCAAAAAGTATGGAAAATGTCTAGTTCCATTTTCAAAGCTTCAGTTTAGAGCTTCCAGAGTTTTGGCTTGTAACAATATTTCACACTTCATGATATTTCTACAATTCTCCTTGGAGGCTAAATAACATTTCAAAAGAAAATAAAAAAAACTAGATACTCAGGCAAGAATTTTAGTCATGCATTTGAATCACTGAAGATTGCAGCTGTCAGTTCAGAGCTCAGGAACTATGTAGCTTTATGTCAGCAAGTTGCACTGCAGGTCTGTGTGACATTTAAACAAAATATGATCAGAATCAAGCTAACGTTTAAGTACTAAGTGAATCAAAGAACTGCAGATGCTGGAGATCAGAAACAAACAAAAACAAAATTGCTGGAGAAACTCAATAGGTCGAGCAGCATCAGAGGAGAGAAAACACAGTTAACATTTTAAGGCCTGTGACCCTTCTTCAGAACTGGATTTGAAACATTAAATCTATTTTCTCCTCACACATGTTGTTAGACCTGCTGAATTTCTCCACCAAACTTTGAGGATTGGCACTAAACATTGATCTGATCTAGAAATACAAATTTGATTTTTAATATAATGTTTAACAGTTGCACAATAATGCTGTTTTTTACATTGATAGACAATGCATATTGCAGAGTCTCCCTTTAAAAAAACATAAATAACAATAAAGTTACTCCAGTCACCTGGAATCACAGATGACAGATGGAGATGCTACTTACTAGGCATCACAAACAATAGATAGACCGATTCCAGGAATAACAGACAACAGGCAAAGATATTGCAGTCACCGGAATCAGATCAGAGATGCTGGTCATCAGGAATCATAGGCAGCAGATAGAGACACTATTCACCAGAAATCACAAACAGATGCTACACTCTCCAGGAATCACAATCAGTTGGGATAGACACATGAAGAATCACAGAGTCTAGGTTAGAGTGGTGCTGGAAAAGCACAGCAGGTCAGGCAGCATCCGAGGAGCAGGAAAATCGATGTTTCGGGCAAAAGCCCTTCATCAGGAATAGAGGCAGGGTGCCTGCAGAGTGGAGAGATAAATNATAGGTGAATGGGGGTGGGGATGAAGGTGATAGGTCAGAGAGGAGAGTGAAGTGGATAGGTGGAAAGGAAGATAGGCTGGTAGGCCAGGTCATGGGGACAGTGCTGAGCTGGAAGGTTGGAACTGGGGTGAGGTGGAGGGAGGGGAAATGAGGAAGCTGGTGAAGTCCACATTGATGCCCTGGGGTTGAAGTGTTCCGAGGCGGAAGATGAGGCGTTCTTCCTCCAGGCATCGGGTAGTGAGGCAACAGCGGTGGAGGAGGCCCACACCTGCATGTCCTCGGCAGAGTGGGAGGGAGAGTTGAAATGTTGGACCATGGGGCGGTGGGGTTGATTGGTGTGGGTGTCCCAGAGATGTTCCCTAAAGCGCTCTGCTAGGAGGCGTTCAGTCTCTCCCCAATGTAGAGGAGACTGCATCGGGAGCAACGGATGCAATAAATGATATTGGTGGAGTGCAGGTGAAACTTCAATGGATATGGAAAGCTCCTTTGGGGCCTTGGATGGAGGTGAGGGAGGAGGTGTGGGTGCAAGCTTTACAATTCCTGTGGTGGCAGGGGAGGGTGCAAGGAAGGGAGGGGGGTGAAGAATCACAGACAGCAGTTAGAGATACTGTAGTCACCAGACAGTTTTGGTTCACAGAACAAGAACCACAAATAAGATATTTGTTCTTCATCACTTGTGTCTTTAATCTACTTGCAGGACCATGCTGACATTGAGTGGAAGTTTGCCAGAACAAAGCTTTGGATGAGTTACTTTGATGAAGGTGCAACTCTTCCACCACCTTTCAACATCATCCCCAGCCCAAAATCTGTTTGGTACCTCTGTAAATGGCTACACATGCACATCTGTCCAAGCAGAGATTCAGAGAACGAGCAAAAGCGTGAGAATCTCAGAGAATTTACAGTAAGAAAGCTCATCTTTATACAATTTCATATGAAAATTACATTAACAAACAATTCATTTTTTCCCCTTTTCTCTCATTTCTATGCAAAAATATGCATTTCTATGTCACAACAGTATGCTAGAGCTGTTATGTTTTAAAGTCAATATAAAATCAGAAAGAATGAGAAATGAAATTTGAAAAGTTTACATTTCATAGAATTCCTACAGTGCAGAAGAGACCATTTCATCCATCGAGTCTGCACCAACCCTCCAAGGACATCTCACCCAGACCTGCCCTTCCCCGCCCACCCTGTGCCATATTCCCACAGATACCCAAGGCTGGATTCGTAGTGCTAACCACTGTGCCACCATACTACTCACTAAGATATTTCAGTTCAGTAATAAACCAAGGTTGGGATCTGTTTACCTATAATTCATCTGCTGCCACACATGACTAAATAGTTACACTAGAATTCATTGACAAGCAAACATTAAATATTGGGCTTGTTTCAACAATCCAGCAACAGTACTGAAGACTTGTGCTCCAGAACTTGCCGCACCTTTGCCAAGCTGTTCCAGTACAGCTACACAGCCAATTACTGCCCCATCAGTCTACTAAATTTTAACAGTAAAGTGATGGAAAGGGTCATCAACAGTGCTCTCATGCAGCATCTGCTCAGCATTAACCTGCTTGGTGATGTCTGGTTTGGGTTTCACTAGGACCACTCAGCTCCTGACCTCATTATAGTCTTGGTTCAAACACAACCAAAAGAACTGAATTCCAGAGGTGAGGTGAGAGTGATAGCCCTGGACATCAAGTATGCATTTGACTGAGTGAGGTGTCAAGGAGTCCTATCTAAAGTGGCGGCAATGGGAATTGTGGGGGGGAGGGGGGGGTTATTTTCTGCAGCTTGGAGTCATACCAAGCATATAGGAAGATGGTTGTGGTTGTTGAAGGTCAGTCATCTCAGCTCCAGGACATCTCTACAGGAGTTCCTCATGGTAGTGTCTTAGGCCAAACCATCTTCAGCTATTCCATCGTTGACCTTCCCTCCATCATAACGTCAGAAGTGGGAATGTTTGCGACGATTGCACAATATTCAGTACCATTCACAACTCCTCAGATACTGAAATAGTCTATATTCAAATGCATCAAGATCTGGACGATATCCAGACCTGGGCTGAAAAGTGGCAAATAATATTTGTGTCACACAAATGCCAAGCAATCACTATCTCCAAGAGCTGGAAATGTGTTGCTGGAAAAGCGCAGCAGGTCAGGCAGCATCCAGGGAACAGGAGAATCGACGTTTCGGGCATAAGCCCTTCTTCAGGAATGGGGAAAGTTTGTCCAGCTCAACATTTCAATTCCCCCTCCCACTCCACCAAGGATATGCAGGTCTTTGGACTCCTCCATCGTCAGACCACAACAAAACGACGGTTGGAGGAAGAACGCCTCATCTTCCGGCTAGGAACCCTCCAACCACAAGGGATGAACTCGGATTTCACCAGTTTCCTCATTTCCCCTCCCCCCACCCTGTCTCAGTCAAATCCATCAAATTCAGCACCGCCTTCCTAACCTGAGATCTTCTTCCCGACCTCTCCGCCCCCACCCCAGTCTGACCTATCACCCTCACCTTGACCTCTTTCCACCTATCACATTTCCGACGCCCCTCCCCCAAGTCCCTCCTCCCTACCTTTTATCTTAGCCTGCTGGACAAACTTTCCCCATTCCTGAAAAAGGGCTTATGCCCGAAACGTCGATTCTCCTGTTCCCTGGATGCTGCCTGACCTGCGCTTTTCCAGCAACACATTTCCAGCTCTGATCTCCAGCATCTGCAGACCTCACTTTCTCCTCACTATCTCCAAGACACAATCTAACCACCATCCCTTGACAGTCAATGACATTGCCATCATTGAATCCTCCACTATCAACATCTCAGGGTTTACTTTTGACCAGAAAATGAACTGACTCACTACATAAACACAGTGGCTACACATGGTGGTCAGAGGCTAGGAATACTGTATCAAATAACTCACTTCCTGTCTCCCCAAAGCCTGTCCACCATTACAAAGCAAAAGTCAGGAGTGTGAGGGAATATTCCCCACTTGCCTGAACAGGTGCAGCTCCAATAACACTCAAGAAGTTTGACACCATGCAGGAAAAAGCAGCCTGCTTGATTGGCACCACATCCACAAGCATCCACTTCCTCCACCATCAGTGCACAGTAGCAGCAGTGTGTACTATCTACAAGGTGCACTGCAGAAGTTCACCAAAGATCCTCAGACAAGACCTTCCAAGCTCATGACCATTTCCATCTAGAAGGACAAGGGCAGAATATACATGCAAGTTGCCCTTTAAGCCACTCACAGCCCGACTTAAAAATATATCGCCGTTCCTTCACTGTCTCTGCGTCAAATTTCTGCAATCTCCTCTTTAAGGGCATTGTCGATCAACCTACAACATGTGGACTGCAGCGGTTCAAGAAGGCAGCTCACCGCTACCTTCTCAAGTACAACGAGGGACTGGAAATAATGCTGGCCAAGTAGCAATTGCAACATCACATGAATGAACAACAAAAAATAGCTTTCTATCCTATATTTTCTGATACAGAGGATACTCCAGCTTTGTTTTTTAATGTAACCCCAAGTGTAAAATATTAGCAATGCTTAGCACTCGCCAATCACCATCTCCCCAGTTCAATCAAAAAAGCAAGAAGGGCATATTTTCTAAGTAAATGATGATGGAACATAGCATTTTCCACCAGAAAAGGACATCTAGGAATAGGGAATTTGAAGCACATAATTTTACATCCAAGTTTATTCCAGAGCATCTCAGCAGGACTTTCCTCCTCTAATGGGAGGAGGGGAGTATGGAACTTGATTTGCTGCCTCCAGCAGGCCTATGGAATTGGCAACGGAAGACTACCCACCCACAAGCAATGAGTAGTCAGTTAGTGGTTGACTAGAAAATTCTAGATCTTTGCAAAACATCAGAAAGTAGGTCAGCTAGCTACTGTCATCCCCCACCCTAGCAGCAGAGTAGGGGGCCAGTGCTCCAAACAAGCATTTTAACCTCCCCTCCCCCCCGACCCCTGCTAGCTGCCTAGTCACAGCTGCAGCCAGAAGCTGGTCTATGAAGGCTTGAATCTGTCACAGCTAGTTGCTTCAAAACTTGTATGATTTTCTAAAGTGGAGGCACATGAGGCATCACTTACGTCCTCTTACCTGAACTGTAAGTTGCTGTTCCTTTCTTGTTGGAAGGCATCCCATTGGTCCTCCTGCTTTGACAGAGCCATTTGCTATCCCCAATTGGGATCACCAGCCTTTCTTCGACCACTCATTGGCCAATCCAGAGAAATTCTCTGCCAGACTGTTTCCCACACAATGCAGCGTTGTGACCTCCATTTGACTCCAACATCAGGGTTAAGATTCAAAAGGCAAAGACTTGTATTCCATTTCTCAAAATTTAGGGCTGAACTCTGCATTATTGCATTTTAGATTAGATTAGATTACTTACAGAGTGGAAACAGGCCCTTCGGCCCAACAAGTCCACACCGACCCGCCGAAGCGCAACCCACCCAGATCCATTCCCCTACATTTATCCCTCCACCTGACATTATGGGCAATTTAGCATGGCCAATTCACCTAACCTGCACATTTTTGGACTGTGGAAGGAAACCGGAGCACCCGGAGGAAACCCACGCAGACACGGGGAGAATGTGCATCCACCACACAGTCAGTCGCCTGCGGCGGGAATTGAATCCGTGTCTCTGGCGCTGTGAGGCAGCAGTGCTATCATTTTATTCTGATAAAGGAGAATGCAGAAATATGCTGGTGAAATCTCAATTCTAGCCATTGAGATGTATCACTACTGAAAATTCTACATTTCTGCTGCATGTTATGACCAACTGGGGTAACACATTATAAATCAAGCCTCACTACTCCTAGAGTCATAGCAAATATTAACTTTTTTTTTAAAGTGCTCACAGTACCTTATTTTATCTGACTTTCAGACCAAAGTTGACAGAAAGCACAAAGTTAAAAATAATACAACACCAGGTTGGACTATATGAAAGAAAGCACAGACCAGGCCTCTATACTAAAGGAGAATAATTACTTATTACAAGTAGCTACAAGTAAACAGATATAAACCAGTGGAATAAAACACTACTATCTAAAATTGTACTAAAACTGTAATACATTCTATCTTTATATGCACACACATACAGAAAGACAAACAGACAAACTTATAGGAAAAATAGATATTGGCAGAGGTAAAAAGAACTGGAAAGTCAGTTCAGTAGTCTTTGCTTCCTGATCCCGATATTGTTGATGATCTTTCTTCAGTTGTTGCTCAGTTGTATTTCTCCAGAAGCTTCTACTAGGTTGTAAGAAATACAGAGTGAAAGATTCACTTGGAAAATATCTCTGATCAATCATTTCAAAAATCACAATTCACAGCAACAGCTGGAGAAAAGGTAACTGGTTTTCTTCAAGTTTAACCCCTTCTTACTGCAGAGAGCAGGCAGCTTCTGCTGTGTAGCATAACAGCATAGACTTCAGTTTATTTTTTCTCTGTGTGTGTCTGTGTCTCTGTAACTTATTTTCAGTTCCAACCTGCTCACATGGCTGTGAACCAATCAGCTTCACATGTAAACAATTCCTGATTGCCTGCACATTGCAGGAACCCACAGCCACAAAAAAAAGTGTTCACATAAGGTACCAAATTCACCAAATTAAGATGCAACCATCTTAATAAATTGGTGCTTTTAAAAACAGGTCTTTCTCCTCACAGTCCACTGTTTTTAAAGACACAAAAATAACAAGACACAGCTCTCATACTTTTGTGACATACTGGCAGAGACTTAAAAGAAAATCCTCAGCTCCTTTGATGTCTGAATGCTTAATTGTACGGCCATTTTGGGTGGAAAGTATGCAGAGAATGTGACTCCAATATCAATCACCAGCTTTGCTGATGACAATGTGGGAATGAGAATTGGCCTCTGACACGAGTAAAACACAACAACATTTCCAATGCTGGTTGCAGTGTTCACTGATTGCAAAGCGTGTACAAGTAGACATCAAGTAAGGACGGGATCCTCTCAAATAAATGGCCATATAACATGTCTGGGCTCACCAATGAAGCAGAACCATATCATTAAGCCACCAAAGCTTTCGGTGTATGTTGAGCCATTGCCCGGCATAAACCTAGAATTAAAAGGGGAGAACATCAAAATAAGCACGGCAAAGCCCACACAAGTGAAGGCATCTGCTCAGCTAATGTTAGTCCAATGTGTCAACTGTAATCTTCCGCATAAAATTAATGAACAGAAAACTTCACATTGGAACGCAATAAGATTTTAAAAATGCATAAATAATATAGAGCAGGCAGTGGTCAGAGCCTGCCTCTAACAATATCACTGTGTAGACCTTCCTACTGCTTAGGTGGCTGGAGCCAGCTTGACACAAGATGAAATGCACCTCAAAGAGAATTTAATTTCCTCTTCCTGAGCAGATATAGACGCAAGGGTCGAAATTTAGATGGTCAGCACACCATCCCATTTCTCCCAGTCAGTTCTGCTATATGGTGCCAAAGGCATCTGAAACATGCAATGGCTTCCATGACTTTATACTATTTGGGATACTTCAACATTCATGGCATGTTCATCCAACTCTAATGGCCTACTGGAATCACTGTTTGATATATTCCATGAAACCGGGTGAAGTAGAAGCCTCTTTACTCAGACTGGATATGGCAATCTATTCATAACTCTGCAATTTCAATGCTTCAGAGCTGAAAAAGAGCTGGAGTAAACCTTCCCATTGCCATTTTCCCCATACACTTCCGTGGCAGCATTGTACCACATAATCATTAGCGGCTTACCATTTTACTTTGGAAAGTATCTGGGGTTTCTCAGTTGACAGGAGTTTTGTTGACACTTGTGTTGCATTGAGAAAATACTTAGCCTTGTTAATTCCAATCTGCTTATTTTTGAATTTTAGCTGTGCTATCAATGACATGTGTGCACCTGCAGTGACAATGCCCACTGTTGTGTTTTGTCAATAATTTACGGAATTCTGAAATCAATTTTCTTCTTTCAGGAACGGCATGCAGATGACCTGATCCAAAATCAACACTACCAGGTTTGCTGACCAGTCAGTATTACAGAGAAATCACATAAAATCAATCATAATTACAAATCCCACCAAGAGTTGAAATTCGTCTCCAAAACCATTTTGGTTTTCATTTTTGACCTTCATTTTTAACCATGTGCTTCTGATCGTCACTCTGTTTCTCTTTATTTTACGGCTATCATTACAATCAGTGTTTATCTGAACTTTCTCATTCCTCTCGTGTATTAAATACACCAATCTATATGTTTTTCATTCACTGAGCTTAAATCAAGGCTCTTCATTAAACTATGTCATTTGCCATTGTCAGAAACGACGTGCTAAGACACACTCCCAATGGCCATATCGTTTTAGGCTAAATTTTTAGATAATGGTCATGTGAAACCCAGCACTTGTCCATATTCTGCTATTCTTTATACTGGTATCATTTTTATGACTCCAGATAAAGCACACAAAAATCGACTCGAATACGCAATTGTAGCCATATTGTTATTAGAGGGGCAGAATTCTTAAAAAGGACAAGCTCATTTTCAAATATACTGTGTGAACAAAAAAAAATTTCATTATTGAAAAATTATTGGGGTCCAATAATTACCATTATAAATCATTGTTGCGTCTTCTCCGTTGCTGCTTTGACCTTGTTAGAATAATGTTCAAATTATTAATGTCCAAATATGTTACAACCAAACCTTCCATCTAGAGAGACAGTATCCCACTATTGTTTCCACTTGTTCCTTAAATATTTTAGGCTGATCATCTCCACCTTTCTATTTAATATTTGCTGCTCTGCCCAGAAATAGCTCTGATTTTTTTTTTTACTGATTGTTTCCTGCTCTCCTATTTTAATTTAAATTACCATAGTAATCAGCGGTAAACATTTCCTCATTGCACCTCAATGATTGTCTCGCCCATGCCATATTTTTTCTTTTTTTCCCCTCCTAGAAACCCTGGCAAAAGAGATCAGCCACCTGTCTTCTCCTTGCACTGTTTACAACACTTTATTCACCTCTGGTTCCTCATGTATCAAACCTGGACATTATGCTCAATGTGCAGCACTGTATAATTGGACTTAGTGTTACACACCAACTAATAGAGATGGAGTCAATTCTACTGTGACTAATGAAGTATGATAAAAGGGCTGTAATCTGTTCATTGGCCCATGGCAAAAGTACAGTGCAATCATTATCATCACAATGAAACATTTGCAAGTGATGACATTTTCACATGATGATGGTACATTAAATGTCAAGTAGAGTATTTTCACAACACTTAAGTCTCTTCAAACACAGCATGTTTAAACGCTTCATATATAAACAATGCAAGTCAAATTAGTCTTAATAATGAATAAAATTAAATAATGGGCACTGATTTTTTTTGTATTGTTCCTTTTCATTTGGCAGGAAGTCATTAAAAATTTAGTGAAAAGATATGTTGCGGCTATGATCAGAAGTGCCAAAACTGATGAAGGACTTACAGAAGAGAACTTTAAGGTAAACATGGCACTTGCTTCAATGGGTTTAACCTTTTGGTAATATTTTGAAAGTGGATTTCAAGCCTTCAAATTTTTAAGCAGTTTCTTATCCTATGATGTTCTACTCAGATTTTAATAGAGTTAACCAAAGTGGTACTTTCTGCTTGCTCAATTGTAAGGAATTATTCCAACCATCAGAACTGACTACTGAGGGAAATATTGCTGCCAGCATTGTGTAGGCAATCCCTAATTTAAATGGACAGATTCCAGGACACTAAATACCTCAGTACTTTGCAGCACCATTATTGAATGAAGGAGCCCTGTCATCTGAAGCAATAGTGTTATTCCATTTCATCGCAGTTTACCCTAATACCATTAAAAAAAGCACCATTTGCCGATCTATAGGGAAAGAATAGGACTAGACAGATAACATCTTCAGAGTACAATCACAGGCATTAAAAGGTGAATGCCTTCCCTCTGTACTTCATTTTTCTATGAATTTCTAAACGAAAAATGTTTAAAGAAAACTCAGACTGTGGTTCACGTACAAAATTTTGAACTAAGTGTAGTACAAACATATGTAGTGCCCTGATGTGAGACATGACAGTGAATTGATGATGGGAGACTAGAAGCAGTCGAGGTATTCAAATATATAGATTTTAAATGTTGTCATCAGGCACTTTCCATACAGAAACTTTTAAATATTGAGTACTGCTGAAAAAAGACACATTTAGTCAAAGCTTTTTTTGCCTTGCAGTCATCAGGGCATCTCACAAGAACATAAATTCAAGGGTCGAGTGTGTGGTGCTGGAAAAGCACAGCAGGTCAGGCAGCACCTTTTAAAATCCCTTAGCCTTTTAGGAAATGAGATAGACTGGGCACTTTTGAGGATGAAAAGTGACCACAATTCTTGATCAGTAAGAGGATGAAAGGAGAATTGAGTGGAGAAACATATCAGCGCAGACTCAGTGGGCTGAACGGCCTAATTCTGCTCCTATATCTACTTAGGCCATTCATGGGTTTGTGCAGTGTATCTCAAGAAATAATCTAGTAGGTGTTCCTAAAGGTTTGGGTGATGTAGCTGTTGTAATCGCCACTAGTGGGGTATGCCACTAACAGGATGCCGCTATAAAGCTAAAATGATATTCTTCCTATTACAGAAATGAGTAATGTTGGATATGAATTTCAGTGCCAATGTGATATCAGGTATGTAGGTCATATATCTAAAAGATGGCAGATTGTAAAAAAACGTCCTTTGGCTCTTCACAACAAGCAAGGTACTGGCTGTACTCAAGCAGATTCTTCACAAAACCTGCAACACAATGTCTAATATTGTCATAACAAGATGTGATTCTGCAACTGGACCACATTTTCTGGATAATCTTGAACATGCGCAGAATTATGCTGATACTCAATATAGGGTAGTTAGTCAATATTGGTATGATGCACTTGTGTGCACGAGTAACTATATATATATTGATACACAACACTCTGTCCCATATAGACAGAAAATACAAACTAAACTGGTTTCAGCTCAGCAAAATACATGATAGCTATTCATTCGTTCCTATCACAGGGTATTATCCAACCAATCAATCCACCTGGTTTCCATTTAAACAAAACCTGTCTGTTAACTGTCTATCAGCATTAGTTGGCATATTCTCTCGCGTTGACGCTCCAACCAGTCACCACTGACCATTTATGCTCTATAAATGTTGGCTTTTCCTTTGCATTGGCAGGCTTGCAAAGTGTCTTGATGGTGTAAGATGAAAGACTCAGAAAAAGTTTCTTTTTTCAGCGATACTCAAATTTTGTACTACCAACTAATATATAATAATTAATTATGACTGACTGCATATACATTGCTGGTAATAAAATAAGCTAGGGTCCTTGTGGTGAAATGATAGTGTTCTTACCCATGACATGTGGCCTAAGTTCAAGTCCTACTTGCTCCAGAAGGGTGTTATAACAAATCTGAACAGGTTCATTAGGAAAATACCCAATAAAATTGTTGGAAATCTGAACCCTGGTAAAAAAGTTCCTCAACATATTTTTGTGCTTTGAGGAAACATCATGCCAAATTTGAGAGATTTCAGGTGAGGACCTTAATGTTTCAATGCCATGTAACATTAGATTATGATTCGGAGATGCCGGTGTTGGACTGGGGTGTACAAAATTAAAAATCACACAACACCAGGTTATAGTCCAACAGGTTTAATTGGAAGCACACTAGCTTTCGGAGCGACGCTCCTTCATCAGCTGATGAAGGAGCGTCGCTCCGAAAGCTAGTGTGCTTCCAATTAAACCTGTTGGACTATAACCTGGTGTTATGTGATTTTTAACATTAGATTAGATTACTTACTGTGTGGAAACAGGTCCTTCGGCCCATCAAGTCCACACCGACCCTCCGAAGAGCAACCCACCCAGATCCATTCCCCTACACCTAACACTACAATTTAGCATGGCCAATTCACCTGACCTGCACATCTTTGTGACTGTGGGAGGAAACCAGAGCACCTGGAGGAAACCCACGCAGACACGGGGAGAATGTACAAACTCCACAGAGAGAGTTGCCTAAGGCGGGAATTGAACTCAGGTCTCTGGCACTGTGAGGCAGCAGTGCTAATCACTGTGCCACCGTGCCGCCCATAGCATTACAGACTCCTAAAATGTACTGGTGATTATATTTCATACAAGCCATACAGACCAGAAAGTTGCAGGCTCCCAAGATTAAACTTAGCTAGTTGGTTTTGAATCAACCCATTTTTCTCTTTCTGATTTACATTATGTGCCTTGGGTAGGACAATCAAGTTTCAAAATACAAACATGATAGGTGGGCAGACAGCACATTGCAAGGGAAGATTATTTCAGCTCTCCAGCTGATCAGGAAAATGAGCCTTGTAGATCCCAGCTGCATACTTTAAAAAAAAGGTATATTTCCCCGTTAAGACTTCAAGATTTTTAAGTTGTCAACCCATTCCAAACACAGTTAGAACAGACTGTATTCTAGGTTGAATCGATTCAGCTGCCTATTTTCATTCACTAAATTTGTATATTAACTACTCATGTATGTGTCATTCTAGTCAGACATCTTAAAACATGACCATTTTTGTGTATCTGATAGTCAGACATCTGGATTGTAACAGAATATATTCCTCCTCATTCATAGGCCCCCCCAACTGTTCTCCTTAGTAAACCATTTGTTCCATTTTCAGACATAGTTATAGTTATAGTTTAGTTTGATTAACAACTTAATTTTTCAATGTAATGATAAAGCTAGCAATAGGGATCACAATTGGCTTCATATTTTGGCAGAGCTCTTGTCTAGGGTGTAGTAAAACCTAAATCTACTTCATTTTGCAAAGGGAGCAATTCTAAGGAAGGAAGGAATATCCTTCTGCAGCTGGCCAGTAAACACTGAACGGAAAGAATCAGATTAAAGCAAATTTGACAATAACGCTGGGGACTGAATTTACAAATCATAAGAATTTGAGTCAGACTACGAATGTGGATTTATTTCTTTCACTGCATTAATTGTAGTAACTAGTCAAAGTTTGGCTAACAGTATTTCTGTAATGATGAACATTACAGGTAGCAGGTGAGAGATAACAGGTTATCAGAATGTCTAGGAAAGACAGTGATCACCTCTTTATGACTTAACCGATATAGCTGGCTCTTTCTGGTCTGTATAAATTGCTAACTTGATACTTTTGATAATTTCACTATTAAATCATCAGGTTTGGAGGAAAGAAGAATCTTTTAAATACATCAAATTAAGATAGCTTAAATTTAAATTTAACATATGCAGACCATATGAAATATATTAATATATTTTATTATCATAGGAACTGAAACAAGATATCTCCAGTTTTCGCTATGAAGTTCTTGACCTGTTAGGAAACAGGAAATCATCGCGAAGGACATACTCTACCAGCAGTGATGGGATGCAGATGGGAGATATGGAGGATGATAGTGCTGAAGAAATGAAAAAAATCGTGTCATTCAATTTGGCAGGTGAAAGTAATGACAGAAAGACGTTGAAAATGAACTCTTTCAGTGTTTCAGCTCTTATTAAATCAGTTTCTGGAATTGACCTTAATGAAGAGAAATCCAAAAATAACAGGATGAGTAAGCAATCTTCCTCAGTCAGAAATGGCAATCGATTCCAGAGATATCCAAATTCGAAGAAGGATTCATTTAAAAGACTTGGCCTTTTGTTCAGCAAGATGAATGGGCAACTATCTGAACCAAGCCCAGAGCCAGTGTCAAGCATTTCTGATGGACTACTTCAAGCACAAAATGTGTGGCAGGACTTCAATTATTCCCAAATTTCCAATTCTAACAATATAACAAAGAGTGAGAGCAGCCTTAATGCTGTTGGTCTTAATGAAGTAAACAGAAGAAACAGAATTGATAGCCATTGTTCAGCTAACCATGATTCCTTTAATTGTTCTTCCAATATCAGTACCTCCAATAACAAACTCATTGACTCGTCAAGTGACGTCTATGACTCCTGGGGGGAAGCCTGTGACTTGCTAATGACCAGATGGAACAGTCATCAAGAGGACTATGTAACGACTCAATTATAATACTGTATATCAAGATACCACTTTACCACAACAAACTTTGGGTCATGTTCATGAGGAATTATTTTATAAAATTGAATATATGAGAATGTGTGGTTGTAGGGGTGTTTTCTAAAGAGGAACCACACTTCCTGTAAATTACAACTTGTATTTGTACAGCATCATTAAAGTAATAAAACATCCAAAGGCATTGCACAGGAGTGTTAGGTGAAAAAAAAATGATGCTGAACCATGTAAGGCAATAATAAGTAAGATTGGTCAGAAGAATAAGTGCCTTAAAAAAGGACAAAGAGGTAAAGGAGGAAACATTTAGGAGTAAATTAAAGTTTAGGCCCTTGGCCTTGGAAAGCACAGCTACCGAAGGTAGAACAATTAAAAATTGGGGCTGTTCAGTGCAATCAGAATTTGAGGAGCAGATATCTTGGAGTGCTGTGTAGCTGAAGACAGTCACAGATAAAAGGGGACAAGAAGACAGACAAGATCAAGTCATTAGATGAAAGTGCGGACTGTAGATGCTGGAGATTAGAGTCGAGAGTGTGGTGCTAGAGCAGGTCAGGCAGCATCCGAGGAGCAGGAGAATCGACTTTGTTGAAAGGCTTTTGCCTGAAACGTCGATTCTCCTGCTCCTCGGATGCTGCCTAACCTGCTGTGCTTTTCCAAGATAAAGTCATTTCTTAATCAGGAACTAATTAAGTCAGCAAGCACACCGATGATGGGTGAATGAGACCTGGTGCAAATAAGGATGTAATAGCAGAGTTTAATACAAGTTTGAAGTAAAATGTAAGACATGCACTGGAATACTCAAGAGGGAAGAACATGGATAAGTATTTCAAAAACAGACAGGCTGAGGCATAGGCGAAGTTGGATGATAGTACAGTGATGGAATAGTCTTAAGTGAGGAGGAGATGTGGTCGAAAGGTATCCTCAGTACCGTGTAAAGAAAGACTAGGCTAACTTCGCAGTCCCTGCCCCCTAATTTGTTTTAGGCCTGCAGACTGTAGTGGTTCATGAAAGCAGCCCACCTTCACCTTGTCAAACATCCATTGTTGGAAAAGAATCAGAATCGATTAGAGGAGGTAATAACAGAACATTTGCAAAATCATAAACTATCAAGCACAGTTAGCATGACTTCATGAAAGAGAAATTATGACAGAGTAACCACGTGGTCAGAGAAAGAAATCTATACTGCTGTCTGACACAGCAGTGAATCTGCACAGTTACTGCCTTTGCTGTTTGAGTTCAAGTATCTCTGGACATCGGAGTGCGTCTGGGAAAAATTAACAAACAGCAAAATTCACAGCTGACCTTGGAGGAACCTGTGTGGGAAAGCTCACAGCACAGGAACAGATAAGTGCATAGTTCTTTTATGTGTAACTTCACTGTAAACCTACAATAGTGAGTAGAGTGGGTTCTTTCTTGATTATATGTTTTCTTGAGATCTGTCTCTTGATTAAATTTAAAAAATATAAACCATAAATATTAAGTTAGCCTGGTGCAGTGTTTTTTTTTTAAGAGCAATAATTTGGTGCTATTTTCTGGGTATGTAGATTGTGAAGGAGTAAAGATTACCTTTAGTAGAATGTGCTCTTCCTGTCGGATGTGGGAGTTTAGGGAGAGTTTCCATGTTACTGATGATTATATGTATAGGTAGTGTCTTTGGTTGCAAATCCTATCATATTGCATGGATTGGTTGGAGCGGCGGTTAGATGCAATAAGGAATTTACAGGAGCTACGGGGTGTGATGGATGGCAGTTATCGGAAAGGAGAAAAGCCGCAGATATAGTCAGATAGATGGGTTAATCCAGGAAAGTTAGGAGAGGGAGGCAGATAGTGTAGGATCTCCTCTGCGATCCCCATCTCAAACAAGTGTGCTGTTTTGGAAAATGTAGGTGGTGATGGACTCTTAGGGGAATGTAACACTAACAGCTAAGTTTCTGGTATCAAGAATGGCTTTAATATAGTGGAGGGTACGTCAGGTTCCAAACCTTTGAAAGTGATAGATTGTCAGAGGCACAGACAGACATTTCTGCAGCTGGCAGCGAAAAATCAGAATGGTGTTTTGCCTCTCTGGTGCCAGGATCAAGAATGTCTCAGAGGGTGCAGAATGTTCTCAAAGAGAGGGACCAGGAGGAGGTCATTGTGCACATTGGAACTAATGACATAGGAAGGGAAAAGAATGAGATTCTGTAGGGAGAATATAGGAAGTTAAGGTATTTAAAAAGGAGATCCTCGAGGCAGAGAGATTTGCTTGAGGTGCTCAGGGAGATAGTGAGAAAAGAGATCAATCTTGGACTGGTATAGTTGGGAAAGGGAGCCAGTCAAACAGTCAGGGCAGGCAAGAAGAAAGCAGAGAACAAGGTAGGACTTTGATTTTAAAGATTCATTCCCTATAGTATGAAATAGGCCCTTTGGCCCAACAAGTCCACACTGACCCTCTAAAGAATAGTCATGATAAATTAAACTGCATTTTTTCCAGTGCAAGAGATCGAACAGGAAGGGCAGATTAACTCAGGGCATGGTTAGGAACATGGGACTGGGATAGCATAGCGATTACAGAGATGTGGCTCAAGGATGGACAGGACTGGCCGCTTAATGTTCCAGGATACAAATGCTACAGGAAGGATAGAAAGGGGTCCAAGAGAGGAAGGGGAATGGTGTTTTTGATAAGAGATGGCATTACAGCTGTACTTAGAGGGGATATCCCTGGGAATACATCCAGGGAAGTTATTTGGGTGGAACAGAGAAATAAGACAGGGTTATCACCTTATTGGGACTGTATTTTAGACACAATAGTCAACGGGAAATTGAGAAACAAATTTGTAAACAAAATGATAGGGTGGTTATGGTAGGGGATTTTAACTTTCCAAACACAGACTGAGACTGCCATAGTGATGGAGAGGAATTTGTTAAGTGTGTACAAGATAATTTTTCTGATTCTATACATGGATGTACCTACTAGAGAAGGTGCAAAACATGACCTGCTCTTTGGAAATAAGGTAGGGCAGGTGACTGAGGTTGTCCGTGGGGGTACACTGTGGAGCCAGCGACCATAATCTATTAGTTTTAAAATAGTGATGGAAAAGATTAGACAGGATCTAAAAAATTGAAGTTCTAAATTGGAGGAAAGCTAATTTTGTGGGTGTTAGGCAAGAACTTTCAAAAGCTGATTGGGGGCAGATGTTCGTAGGTAAAGAGACAGCTGGAAAATTGCAAGCCTTCAAAAATGAGATAACAAGAGTCCAGAGACAATGCATTTCTGTTATAGTGAAAGGCAAGGCAAGCCTGGTGAGTGTACAGAATACTGGATAACTGGACAAATTGAGATTTGGTTAAGAAAAAGAGAACATATGTCAGGCAGGTATAGACAGCAGAGATCGAGTGAAAGCTTAGCAGAGTATAAAGGCTGGAGGAATATACTTAGAGAGAAATCAGGAGGGCAAAAAGGCGACATAAGATAGCTTTGGCAAATCAGGTTAAGGAGAATCTAAAGGGATTTTACAAATACATTAAGGAAAAAAGGTAATTGGGTAAAGAATAGGGCCCCTCAAAGATCAGCAACCCAAGCCTATGTGTGGAACTGCAGGAGGTGGGAGAAATACTAAACAAATATTTTGCATCAGTGTTTACTGTGGAGAAGGACGTGTAAGATAATAGAATGTGGGGAAATAGATAGTGACAGCAAGTTTTGAGAAGATTTATATTTCAGGTTGAGTAAGTTTGTTCGCTAAGCTGGAAGGTTCGTTTTCAGACATTTCATCACCATGCTAACATCATCAGTAAACCTCCAGTGAAGTGCTGTGTTATGTCCCACTTTCTGTTTAGGTTTCCATGCGTGGGTGATGCCATTTCCTCCTCTTTCTCAGAGGGTAGTAGATGGGCTCCAAATCAATGTGTTTGTTGATAGAGTTCCGGTCAGAATGCTATGCTTCTAGGAATTCTTGTGCAGGTCTCTGTTTAGCTTGTCCTAGGATGGATGTGTTGTCCCAGTCAAAGTGGTGTCCTTGCTCATCTTTATGCAAGGATACTAGTGAGAGTAAGTCATGTCTTTTGAGGCTAGCTGATGTTCTTATATCCTGATGGTTAGTTTTCTGCCTATTTGTCCAATGTGGTGTTTGTTACAGTTCTTGCAAGGTATTTTGTAATTGACATTCATTTCGCTTGTGGTCTGCATGGGGTCTTTCAAGTTCATTAGCTGCTATTTTAGTGTGTTGGTGGGCTACCACAATGCCCAATATCAGTGGGCAAGCTGTTGGAGGGAATCCTGAGGGACATGATTTACATGTATTTGGAAAGGCAAGGACTGCTTAGGGATAGTCAACATGGCTTAATGCATGAGAAATCATGTCTCACAAACTTGATTGTTTTTTGAAGAAGGTTGACGAGGGCAGAGCAGTGGATGTTATCTATCTGGACCTCAGAAAGGCGTTCCCATGGGAGACTGGTTAGCAAGGTTAGATCTCACTGAATAGAGAGAGAACTAGCCATTTGGATACAGAACTGGCTCAAAAGGTGGAAGACAGAGCGTGGTGGTGGAGGGTTGTTTTTCAGACTGGAGGCCTGTGACCAGTGGAGTGCCACAAGGATCAGTGCTGGATCCACTACTTTTCATCATTTATATAAACAATTTAGATGTGAACATAAAAGAGGTATAGTTAGTAAGTTTGCAGATAACACCAATATTGGAGGCACAGTTGACAGCAAAGAAGGTTACCTCAGAGTACAATGAGATCTTGATCAGATGGGTTAATGGGGTGAGTGGCAGATGGACTTGAAATTAGATAAATGTGAGATGTTGCATTTTGGAAAAGCAAATCAGAGCAGGACTTATACACTTGATGGCAAGGTCCTGGGGAGTGTTGCTGATCAAAGAGACCTTTGAGTGCAGGCTCATAGTTTCTTGAAAGTGGAGTCGCAGGTAGACAGGATAGTGAAGGCATTTGGTATGCTTTCCTTTATTGGTCAGAGCATTGAATACAGGAGTTGGGAGGTATTATTGCGGCTGAATAGCACACTGGCTAGGCCACTTTTGGAATATTGTATGCAATTCTTGTCTTACTCCTATCAGAAGGGTGTTGTGAAACTTGAAAGGGTTCAGAAAAGCTTTACAAGCATGTTGCCAGGGTCAGAGGATTTGAGCTACAGGGAGGGGCTGAATAGGCTGGGGCTGTTTTCCCTGGAGCATCCGAGGCTGAGGGGTGCCCTTATAGAGGTTTATAAAACCACGAGAGGCATGGATAGGATAAATAGACAAAGTCTTTTCCCTGGGGGTGGGGGAGTCCAGAACTAGAGGGCATAGGTTTAGGGTGTGAGGGTAAAAAGCTAAAAAAAGGGACCCAAGGGGCAACTTTTTTCATGCAGAGGGTCGTGCGTGTATGGAATGAGCTGCCAGAGGAAGTGGTGGAGGCTCTTACAATTACAACATTTAGAAGGCATCTGGATGGGTATATGAATAGGAAAGGTTTAGAGGGATACAGCCAAGTACTGGCAAATGGGACTACATTAGGTTAGGATATCCAGGTGACATGGATGGGTTAGACATGAAGGGTCTATTTCCATGCTATACATCTCTATTACTGTAAGTTGAGATTTTGTTTTTCATCTCAACAAGAGTGAATAGAGTGGAACTAGATGTGCTGTATTTAGGCTTCTAAAAGGCATTTGAAAGGTCTCACACAATGTTAAGCTATAAAATAATAGCCCACGATGTCAGGGGTATACCTTGCTTTGGATAGAGAATTGGCTCTCGGGCAGGAAATAGGATACAAAATTTTCAGAGAGGTAGTGATAGGTTAAGTGAGTGGGCAAGGAGGTAGCAAATAGAGCATAATAGGAAAATATGAAGCTGTTCATTTTGAAAAGGAGAACAAAAGAACAGATTATTTAATTGGAGAAGAAACTGCAGAAAGCTGCAAAGAGGTTTGGGTATTTGTGCATGAAACAAAGCTAGCACAGGTACAGCAGGTATTTCAAGGGGATGGAATACAGAAGCAGGAAAGTCTTACTGCAACTGTACGTGGTACTGGGGAATGACATCTGAGTAGTTTTGTTCCCCTTATTTAACAAAAGATATTTCATTGAAGGCAGTTCAGAGAAGGTTCACTTGGACGACCCCTGGTATGGAGAGAATGACTTCCAAGCAAAAATTAAAACAGGTTGGGACTGTATTTGGAGTTCAGAAGTAAGATTGCATTGAGACATAAGATTCTTAAAGGACTTGACAGGGTAAATGCTGATCAGATGTTTTATGGAATAGTTCAGGACTAGAGGGTGTAGTCTCAATAAGATGCAAAGGAGGTTGCAAGTATTTGCAACTCCATGCCAGAGAGCTGTGCGGGCAGAGTCTTTGTGTATATTTAATATTAAAGGTAGATTCTTGATGAGAATCAAGCGTTACAGGGAAAGGGTAGGAGAGTGGATGTGACATGTTGAATCAGCCATGATCCTATTAAATGGCAGCACAGGCTCAAGGGACTCCTATTGCTGTTTGTTATAGTCTTACAACAGATAAGAGGTAGCCAGCACTTATTACCTGCAAAGCTGACATTCCAAGATTGCATGCATTAAATTACAGGAGCAATTATGTTGTTGATTTGATAATCTCGCAGGTCTCAACCTAGAGTGTTCAATTCTCACCATAATAGTTGGTTCACAAGTTAAATAAATCTGGAATTAAAACTAGATCAGTAATGGTGCCAAGGAAACCAGCAATTTGTTAACATCCTTTAAGGAAGGAAACTAGTGTTATAATCTCTTTACAGATGTCTGTAAGAAATCCAAACTTTCCATGGCCAATATAAAAGAAGTTGCATGATAAGATTTCAAGTTTTAAGAATTCTATTTCAACAACTAAAGGCAACATTGAATGATATACAACTTGTATTAAAAAGAGTGCAGAAAATAACTTGCCCCTTTTAACATTTAAAAACTTTACCTTTTCACTCAGCTGTTACATTTCATACTGCCTGACTTAATATTTTGGAACCAGCTCAGCCCATACGTACAAATAGAATAACTCCAGGTTTTATTTCCATTTTTCTCCTTTCCTGATCTTAATCATGAAAAACAGGACTAGGTTAAGTTTTTTCTGGAGATTCTCCCTCCAGTTCAGGCTAGGTGTACCTTTCCCTCTAGTTTTAAAACTTCAATCTTCAGCTCCTCCATTTGATTGCAAGCTCTTACCTGCATTTCTCTGCAATGACCCATTGACCTGCTGCCTCCAGCTACTCATGGTCTGACCTTGCAGCCTGACCAGAGTCATCTCAAATGACATTGAAAGCTGTTCAAAATCAAACATCATACTTCAGATGTTATGTTGAAGAGGTCAAGATGTAGACGATTGGGTTAAGAACATTATCCTGATGTGTACCTGTAATGATGTTCTGGGGCTGAGATAACTGCATTCCAACATCCACAAGTGTCAGTTTCAACTTTACCCCCTCAACCCTCTAACCCACTCGCTGATTCCCTAAAACTTCAATTTTGCTGGGGGTTCCTTAAAGTCGTTTTGTCAGAAGAAAAAGATGACAAATGCTGGAGATCAGAGTCAAAAAGTGTGGCACTGGAAAAGTGCAGGTCAGGCAGCATAAGAGGAGCAGGAAAGTTGATATTTCGGTCATAAGCTCTTCATCAGGCCTGATGAAGGGCTTATGCCTGACCTATCGACTCTCCTCCTCCTTGGATGCTGCCTGACGTATTGTGCTTTTCCAGTGCTACACATTTTGACTAATCGCAAGGACACTCATTCCAACCTAGCCTCTGGAATACAGCACTTTGTGTGCAATGAAGTCAGGAGCAGAGTGGCCTTCATTGACTCCAAACTGAACATTAAGATTACTGCTGAATTAAGTGCTACGTGATATCTGCTTGCCATTTGATGATACAAAAGTATTATAGATGTAAATCCAGGATAAAAGTGAAAAATACCAGAACTACTCAGGAGGTCTAGCAGTATCTGTGAAGAGAAACCTTTAAAATCAGGTTGATGGCTTTTCAGACTCGTTCATTCAGATGAAAATTTTATACATGGATGGGATGGTGGATGGGATGGTCTATGGGGAAAATCAGATAAGAAAAAGCACGATTTAATAGAAATGAAAGACCAGTGTTACAAAGGATACAAACTAATATCTAAAGTGTAGATAACATACTTTCCTTCAGGCTATCACAGACATTTGACTGGCTTCTCTTCACATCACCAGTCTCCCTCACAATATGAAAACATGTGAGCATATGTGGAAGTCAAAGTTGAAATGTTCATAGCACTGCAGTGTGTCCAGGGAAAATTAATTAAATACACTATGGACTGTATGGAGCTTGGTTGGAATGGTGTAGAGGGTCGCAGTCCTCCTGGTTGACAAAGTAATTTATCGAGGAGAAAGTGAGGTCTGCAGACGCTGGAGATTAAAGCTGAAACTTTATTGCTAGTAATTTATCGACCAAACCTTTACAATGACTGAGTTCCCAGTGAAGTGTTTGGTAAGAAACCGTGCCTTGCAATGACTGTGTATCAGTAATCACTTATGGACACAGAAGCTGGCATTCATCTCAGGAAAAAATCCCAAGGAAATGTTAAATGCTTTTTTGAAATTAAGGATTTAAAAGTAAAAAGCAATTGCTTCCAACAGATGTCAAAGTACATAGATGTGAGATAATTGACAGAAGTCAGAAACAAAAAATGTATTTTGCAAATCATCAGGAATTGGAATATAGAGCTGATTAAAAGATGCTGAAAACAGATTCCATACAACAGCAGCTTTCAAAAGGGAGTTCGATCATTCCTTGATCAAATCTTTGTAAATCTACAAAGGAGGAGTGGGTGACATTAACTAGATGGCTTTTCAAAAGTGCCAGAGACTCAAATGGCTCATCTGGCAATCTTTAATATGATTTTGCTGGAAACTGTAGTGTCAAGTAACCATCAAGTTTACCTTTACATTTTTATCCCCAGCCTCATCTCAGTGCACCCATCCAAATTTCTACTTTATGGTTTTGAAAATTTAGACTAAAGAGTCTATACAAGACTGCAAATACTTCATTGCAGTATTTATTGATTGGTTTTCACTGGACTACACACAAAAGTACACTGACACAAGTAGGTTGCAGTGCTCAGATTTTATTAACATGAAATGAAAGATGAACCCACAACCACATAGCATTTCCTTTGGAACTGTACTCCAGAGCTGAGCAATCAACAGTCTAAAACAAAAAAGTCAATGCCAAACATTTTCTGGCACAAAACTGGCAAACGAAAGTTAACATGTTAAACTGATCAAAAATACACAAGCTTTCACAAACTAAAGATTTCAAAAATATCAAAGATTTTAAACATGAGGTAGAAGCGGTACGGTTTGTATGCTGGAATCAACCAACTGAAACAAGCAACACGTGAAAAACATTACATTATAATGTTGGAATAACTTTTTTCCTTTGAAGGGTAGCCCTTCAACTGATTTCAGAAGACACTTCACTCAAGGTGAAGTTGAAGCTCTGTTGATATTGCACAATGGAAAGAACTTGCATAAAGCACATCTACTGACAAGCAACATTTGCCTTATTTTGGTCTACAAACCCAATTAGGAGCTTTACTACAAAGTGAGAAAGTCTCAGTATCGAGATGTGAACAGCTATTTAAATAAAAGACCACATATACAAGTATTTCAGGCAATTGCAGAGGAAAAAGTGGATGATTTTTTTGAATCGGAGTTAAATCAATTAAAGAATCTGATGCTCGATAGTGGTTGGGGTTGGTAAGGGGATAGTGGGCAAGGAGGTAAACAATCTACCTCTAATTAGGCATGTTAAATCCAATTTTTTTCTCATACTTAGTGAGATACATAATGTGTAGGCAGATTGGCAGGTCCAACATAATTTAATGGAGCTGGAGGTGCTGGGCTCTGCAGCCTTGGTGAACTATTACACATCTGATTTGTTGGGTACCAGGCACCAACATAATGAAGTGCGGATGCTGCAGGGATACAGGGATCATAAGCAGGTGCTGGAATGTACTGATCAGTCAGCACTGGATAGTACATTGTTGAATGAGGAACAGTTTGAGGCTCCACAGTAGGATAAGATCCTGCAGAGGAAAGTAGAGCCCATCAGTACCAAAAACATACATCTATTCCACCCAAAAACTGTAAGACATTGTTACTTAAATTTACAGAGACCAGACTATTATAGACAGTATCTCAACATGAAAGTGACTTTCTGTCCAATCCTAGAAAAATGTTCATTCTCCAAAAGAGAGAAATTCTTGAGACAAGGGAGAAAGGACAGGGAGAAGTGAGGATGCTCCAATAAATTTAACAAAATGAAAAATGTAAGTGAGCTAAAATACCACCTAACTTTTCAAAAGCTTTAAGAATCCTGCAATTATATCTAATGCTGCCTAAACATCAGTCACATGACTTGCTCAACTTTTTTTTTAAAATCTTCACAAGATATGGTATTGTTGTTAGCAAAACAAACATCTGTTGCTCACTCCCAAACTACCCTGAAGTGATGAGCCACCTTCTTGAACATGTGGGTCAACACTCAGAACATCTTCCAAACTAACATCTAGAAGGATAGAGCAAATGCATGGTAACACTATCCCCTTAAGTTCTCCTTCAAGTCACACACCATACTAACTTGGAGCTAATGGTCTTTTCTTCAATGTTGCTTGAAAGAAATCATCAAACTCCCTTTCTAACAGCATGGAAGGTGTTACATACACCAAGGACTACAGTCATTTCAAGGCACAGCTCACTGAGGTCAACTAGTGATAGACAAAATGTTGCCAAGCAGTGACCAACCCACGAGTAAATAGAACATAAATTGGTAGAACTGCAGCATTTTTAGAGCAAACGAATATTGTATTTTCAAGTTAAGATGGAATGTGACTTGATGGGAAACCAGTCAGCCATGTCCCTACACATCTTTTGCCCTTGTCAAATATGGTAGGTCACAAGGATGCCCTGTTGAGCTGCAGCAGCACACCTCATCGTACAAGCTGAACTATAGCTCACCCATGGAGGAGTGGGTGAACGCTTGAAGTGGTGAGTGATAGGCCAATCTAGAAAGTGCTTTCTTCGGAATGGCACTGAGGTTCAAGCATTGCTGGAGCTGCACATTTTCAGGCAAATGGAGAGCATGTTCATCACAAATGTCACAACATTATAGGTGGTGGTTGTGCTGGACATCTTAAAACACACAAAGGTGGATAAACCCCTGGGACTTGATCAGATGTACTTGAGAACTGTGGGAAGCTATGGAAGTGATTGCTGGGCCCTTGCTGAGATATTTGTATCAATAACCATAGATGAGGTGCCAGAAGACTGGAGGTTGGCAAATGTGATGCCACTACTTAAGAAAGGTGGCAAGGAAAAACCAATGAACTATAGACCAGTGAGCCTAACATCAGTGGGCAAGTTTTTGGAAGGAATCCAAAAGGGACATGATTAACATATTTGGAAAGGCAAGGACTGATTAGGGATAGTCAATATGGTTTAGTGAGACATTATTTCCTATGCACAAACTTGGCATTTTTTGAAGTAACGAAGAGGATTGAAGAAGTCAGAGTGGCGGACAGGATATATATGGACTTCAGTAAGAGTTCAACAAGGCTCATCATAAGATTAGATTTCACTGAAGAGGGAGAGCTAGCCATTTGGATACAGAACTGGCTTAAAAGTAGAATATGGAAGATAGAGGACAGTAGTGGAGGGCTGCCTTTCGGACTGGAGGCCTGTGACCAGTGCGTAACAAGGACTGGTGCTGGGTCCACTGCTTTTCGTATAATGATTTGAATGTGGATTTAGGAGGTATGGTAAGTTTGCAGATGACACCAAAATTGAGGTGTAGTGAACAGTAAAGGTTACCTTAGAGAATAACAGGACTTTGATCAGATGGGTCAATGGGTTGAGGAATGGTAGGTGAAATTTAATTCGGATAAATGTGAGGTGCTACATTTTGGAAAGGCAAATCGGGGTGGACTTGTACATTTAATGGCAAGGTCCTGGGAGTTTTGGTGAACAAAAGAAACCTTGGAGTGCAGGTTCATAGCTCCTTGAAATTGGAATCACAAATAGCTAGGATAGTGAAGGTGGTCTTTGGTATGTTTGCCTTTATTGGTCAGTGCATTGAATATAGGAGTTGGGAGGCCATGTTGTGGTTGTACAGCGTATTGGTAAGGCCACTTTTGGCATTCAGTGTGCAATTCTGGTCTCTCTCCTGTAGGGAGGATGTTATGAAACTTGAAAGGGTTCAGAAAAAATTTACAAACATATTACCAGGTTTGGAGAGCTTGTGCTATAGAGAGGCTAAATAGACTGGGGCTTTTTTCCCTGGATCATTGGAGGCCAAGGGGTAACCTTTTCAAGGTTAATAAAATCATGAGGGACAGGAATAGGGGGAATAGACAAGGTCTTTTTTGCAGGGTAGTGGAGTCCAAAACTAGAGGGTATAGGTTTAAGATGGGGGGGGGGGGGGGGGGGAATTTGAAAAGGGATCTAAGGGGCAACTTTTTCATGCAGAGTACATGGTATGAGCTGCCAGTGGAGGAGGCTGCTACAATTACAACATTTAAAAAGACATCTGGATGGGTATATGAATAGGAAGGGTTGAGGGGATATAGGTCAAATGCTGGCAAATGGGACTAATTTATTTAGGATATCCAGTCGACATGGATGAGTTAGACCTAAAGGTCTGTTTCCAAGCTGTATAGCTCTATCAGTCAGACATCTCGCCATTGTTGACTGTAGAAAGGCTTGAGTCGGGCAAAGCCTATCTTCTGATCACCTTTTATAGCTATAGCATTTATGGTGAGTATCCAGTAAAATTTCTTATTCAGGGTGAACTCCATGTGTAAAAAGAGTTTGGGAATTCATTGTTGGCATTTCTGTCGAATTTTAAAGGGAGATATTAAAAGATGGTCTCACTGGGGAGGGCCTTCTCCTCGCATATTGTGCGGCATGCATGTTAATTGCCACACATCAGCCCAGGATAATGTTGACCAGGTCTCGCTGTACCAGACCATGGATTTCTCCACTAAAAGAAACTGAATGGAGCTGAATGAATATTCCCACGTCGTACGATGGAAAAAAGGTCATTAATGAATCTAACACCGTAAGAATTGTTTCAGCAATACCCTGAGACAGAGGTAACTATTCTCCAACAACAGTATGACTCTAGGCAGTGGGTTTTTCTCAATTTCCAACTTGAATTTTCTAGAGATTCACGAGGTATACTTCCTTGATGTCCAAAGCAGTCTCTCCCCACTCTGGGAATTAATAACTGTCAAGAGGCCTAGTGCAGATTGGAAACAGTCAGTTCCTTTTAAAAAATTTAACTTCATTCTTTTAAACCGAAACAAATTGTGAAAACATTTTTCAAATGAGGGGCACTGCTGCATTTCAAAGTGTTTTTCAAGATACCTAATAGCCTGTTGATGAGCATCTACTAAAACTCATGCTACTTCCTTTCAGATTGCATTTTGCTTTTATCTAATACCTGTTCAATCTTGGTCCAGATTGCTTTAGTTGTGATTCTGAACAGTTACTGTTTCAATATTCCTTGCACAAGGCACAACCATACGTAGTTAACCAAAAGATTGAAACAAGCAACCTTCAGGATCAACCACTGCACCCCATCCACTCGTGATAGATTCTAAACCTCAAGCACTTAACTTTTCTGAAGGATGTGACACAGGAGTTCGCTAAGTGCTGAAATTGCCTAAGCCTCCAACACTACACAGAATGCCTGCTCAGAAATGCAATCTTGAAATTTTGTCTGGTGATGATCTTGGGTTTGAGCGAGCGAGGTGCAGAATTTAAGTTCCTCAAAACAGAGGTCTCAAATTTACAATTAAACCGCTAGTTCAACTTAAATATTGACACTAAGTTTTAATGTCAACAGTTCATGCTGGTTTGTTTGTTGTTGGTTTTGAAAATATATTCAGATTGTCTAGGTGCAGAACAGAATCCCTTACCGTGTTAAACACATTTGGTAGGTTAAATAGTGCAGAGTCAGTGGGAAGTGCTGAGAGGACAGCCAGAAACTGGCGGTGAATTTAGCATTGTTCTTTTATCAATCTGGTTAGACTGTTTTCATCATTAAGTCTCTTCTCTATGAAGTCACGTGACGTTCAGGCAGTGTCAACCATGTTCCACACTATTACTAAATTTGATTCTTCAAAAGTAATTATGTTTAGCACCCTTCAAAAGCAATTTACTTAATCGCGTTATTTTTGTATTGCAGAAACAGCTATGTAGAGCTATTTTTAAGATTCAAAATATGTATAAGATGCCAAGCAGCATTACTGAAAGTAACAAGAGCTTCTATAAAATAGTACATATGAACTGATAGTGAGCAGCTCACTGCCAATTAAGGGTAATAAATGCTGGCCCAAGCAGCAAAGCCCACATCCCCCAAATAAGTGATGGAAAATATTCTTCATGTGGGTAAAACTCAGAACACAAGAAGAAAATTTACAGCCCAGGAATAGGCCCTTTGGTCCTCAAAGCCTGAGCAGATCCAAATCCACTGTCTAAACCGGTCACCAAATTCCTAAGCATCTGTATCCCTGTGCTCCCCACCTACTCACACATCTGTCCAGATGCACCTTAAATGAATCTACCATGCCTGCCTTTACCACCTCTGCTGGCAACACGTTCCATGCACCTACCACCCTCTAAAGTACTTTCCACGTGTATCCCCCTTAAACTTTTCACATCTCACTTTGAGCATGTGACCTCTCGTTATTGAATCCCTCACCCTGGGAAAAAGCTTCTCTATCCACCCTGCCCCATACCCTCCACGATTTTGCAGACTTCAATCAGCTCCCCCCTCAATCTCCTTTTTTCTAACAAAGTCAATCCTAATCCCTTCATAGCTAGCACCTTCCATACCAGACAACATCCTCATAAACCTTCTCTGCACTCTCTCCAAAGCCTCCACATCCTTTTGGTAATGTGGTGACCAGAACTGTACACAATATTCCAAATGCAGCCGAACAAAAGTCTTGTACAATTTTAACATAACCTGCCAGCTCTTATACTCAATACCCCACCCAATGAAGGCAAGCATACCATATGCCTTCTTGACCACTCTATCCACCTATGCAGCAACCTTCAGGGTACAATGGACCTGAACTCCCAGATATCTCTGCTCATCAACTTTGCCCAAGGCTCTTCCGCTTACAGTATTGTTCGCTCTAGAGTTAGACTTCCTAAAATGCATCACCTCACATTTGCAGGATTGAACTCCATCTGCCACTTTTCTGCCCAACTCTCCAGTCTATCTATACTGTCCTGTATTCTTTGACAGTCCCATATGCTTTCTGCTACTCAAATCTCCGTGTCATCTGCAAACTGACTGATCAGACCAACAGTACCCTCGTCCAAATCATTTATGTATATCACGATCAACAGTGACCCCAACACTAATCACCTTTCTCCATTTCAAGAAACTCCCTTCAACTACTATTGTCTCCTGTTGCTCAAACAGTTCTTTATCCACCTAGCTCAAATACCCTGCACACCACGTGACTTCACTTGCTCCATTAGTTTACCATGGGGAACCTTATCAAACACCTTACTGAAGTCTACGCATATGACATCTACAGCCCTTCCTTCAATCAATGTGGTCACTTCCTTAAATAACTAAGCTGGTAAAAGACTGCCTCCCCTGCACAAAATCATGTTGCCTATCACTGATAAACCCATTCTTTTCCAAATATAAATTGATTTGATCCCCCAGTACCTTCTCCTGCAACTTTTCCACCACTGATGTCAGGCTCACTGGTCTGTAGTTATCTGGAATATCCCTACTACCCTTCTTGTACAGGGGGACAATATTAACAACCCTCCAGTCCTCTGACATTTCACTTGTGCTACAAAGATACCTGTCAGGGCCCCAACTATTTCCTCTCTCACTTCCCTCAGCAACCTGGGACCGATCCCATCCAGTCCTGGGGATTTCTCCACCTTAATATCCTTTAGCTTACCCAACATATCTTCCCTCCTTATGTCAAAGTGATCCAGAGTAAACAAACTTCTATCTCTAATCTCAACATTCATTATGTCCCTCTCAGTGAACACTGATGCAAAGTAATCAGAGAATCTCAGGCATTTTCTCAGGTTCAACACAACCTTCCTTATTCTTTAGTGGACAACCCTTTCTCTAGTTCTCTTTCTTCTTATATATGAATAAAAGGCTTGGGATTCTCCTTAATTATGTTCGCTAAAGTTATTTCATGACCCCTTTTAGCCCACTTAATTTCTCATTTAAGATTGGTCCTACTTTATATTCTCGAAGGCTCATTTTGTTCTTAGTTGCCTGGACCTTATGTACACTTCACTTTTCCTCTTGGCTAGGTGCGCGATTTCTCCTGTCATCCACAGTTCACAAATCTTGCCTCTCCTATCCCTTGTTTTCAAAGGGATATGCCTATCCTGCACTTTGAAAGCCCCCACATATCAAATGTGGACTTGCCTTCAAATAGCTGCTCCCAATCCACATATCAAAATATAGCAGAAGCTGGGAAATAAGTGGCCTTGGCCCAGTTTAGCACTCTTCCCTTCGGACCACTCCTCATCTTTGTCTATGAGTATTCTAAAACTTAGAATTGTGGTCACTATTCCCAAAGAAATCCCCCACTGCAACTTCTACCACCTAGCCTGGCTCATTACAACACCAGAGTTTAGATCAGCAGTGCTGGAAAAGCACAGGTCAGGCAGCATCCAAGGAGCAGGAAAATCAACGTTTCGGGCAAAAGCCCTTCATCAGGAATAGAGGCAGGAAGCTCTCATTGCCAGCATTTGCAGTCCTCACTTTTGCCTCATTACAACACCAGGTCCAATATAGCCCCTTCCCTAGTCAGAATATCGACATACTGCTCTAGAAAACTTTCCTGGATGCTACTTACAAATTCTGCCTCATCCAGACCGATATTAAGTGTATCCCAGTCAATGTTGGGAAAATTAAAATCTCCCATCACCACCACCCTAGTCAGAATATCGACATACTGCTCTAGAAAACTTTCCTGGATGCTACTTACAAATTCTGCCTCATCCAGACCGATATTAAGTGTATCCCAGTCAATGTTGGGAAAATTAAAATCTCCCATCACCACCACTCTGTTGCCTCTACATCATTCCATAATCTGTTTATCTATTTAATCTTCTACCTCACGCTCACTGTAATACAGCCCCAATGTAACTGTACCCTTATTTCTCAGCTCTACACATAATGCCTCACTGCTCAGCCCTCCATAGTGCCCTCCTTTAGCACAGCCATGATATCATAACTGATGGAAATGTGTTGCTGGAAAAGCGCAGCAGGTCAGGCAGCATCTAGGGAACAGGAGAATCGACGTTTCGGGCATTAGCCCTTCTTCAGGAATGAGGAAAGTTGGTCCAGCAGGCTAAGATAAAAGATAGAGAGGAGGGA
>NC_057724.1:56121247-56179445 GCF_004010195.1 Chiloscyllium plagiosum
CTAGGAATCCTCCAACCACAAGGGATGAACTCGGGTTTCACCAGTTTCCTCATTTCCCCTCCCCCCACCTTGTCTCAGTCAAATCCATCGAATTCAGCACCGCCTTCCTAACCTGCAATCTTCTTCCCGACCTCTCCGCCCCCACCCCCGTCTGACCTATCACCCTCACCTTGACCTCTTTCCACCTATCACATTGCCGACGCCCCTCCCCCAAGTCCCTCCTCCCTATCTTTTATCTTAGCCTGCTGGACCAACTTTCCTCATTCCTGAAGGGCTAATGCCCGAAACGTCGATTCTCCTGTTCCCTAGATGCTGCCTGACCTGCTGCGCTTTTCCAGCAACACATTTCCATCTCTGATCTCCAGCATCTGCAGACCTCACTTTCTCCTCATGATATCATAACTGACCAGCAATTCAACTCCTTTCCACCTGTCCAGTCTGAAGCATCTATATCCTGGAACATTTAGTTGCCAATCATGCCCTTCCTTCAACCAAGTCTCTGCGACCACAATAACTTCATACTCCCAGGTGCCAATCCAAGCCCTAAGCTCATCTGCCTTACCAACTATACTCCTTGCATTAAAGTATATGCACTTCAGACTGCCAGTTCTTTTGCATTCATCTGCTCTCTGCCTACTCTTCCCCTTGGTAAACTTAATGATCCTTACAGTCTCTAGTTTCCACCTCATTGTCTACTAGTCTTCTCTTCTGGTTCCTAGCCCATTAGTTTAAAACCTCCCCAACAGCAGTAGTGAAAACTCCCCCAGGGACATTAGTTTCAGTCTGGTTCAGGTGTAGACCATCCAATTTGTAACAGTCCCACCTTCCCCAGAACCAGTCTCAATGTTCCACAGATCTGAACCCCTCCCTCCAACATGATCCCTCAAGCCACGTGTTCATCCTGCCTATTTTTTCATTTTTACCCTGCGAGCAGGTGGCACTAATAGCAATCCTGAGATCACTACCTTTGAGATTCTCCTCCTAGCTCCCTGAATTCTGCTTTCAGGACCTCATCTTGTTTTTTTGTTAAAAACTTACATCATACCATTGGTGCTTATATGCACGACAACTGGCTGTTCACCCTCCGCTTTCAGAATTCTCTGCAGCCGATCGGTGACATCCCTGACCCGAGCACCTGGGAGGCAACAGACCATCCGGGAGTCCTGTTTTCAGCCACAGAACTGCCTATCTAATCCCCTTACAATAGAATCCCCTATGATTATGGCCCTACGAGTCTTCTTCCCGCTCTTCTAAACACTGTGCCATGAAGCTGGCAACTGCTGCCCTCCCCTGGTGAGCCATCTCCCCCAACAGTATCCAAAACGGTATACCTGTTTTGGAGGGAGATGACCGCACAGGATACCTGCACCACCTTCCTATTCTTTCTCTGCCTTTTGGTCACGCATTCACTGTCTCCCTCAGCAATTCTAATCTGCAGTGCAGAACTATCCATAACTCTGTTACATGGTCAATCTCAGATTCTTAGATGGAAAATGGATAAAAAGTGCAAAACTAGTCCAATTAGTATTAGGGACTTTACACAGTCTTGGGTAGGATACAATGAGTTTTATTCTACATGTCACAAAGCTAACACTGACCAGAGTGCTTAATTCTCTTTAGAAGCAAAAGATTCGGACAATTGCCCTTCCCAATATGGATCAAAACTTCAAAAAATTGATTCCCATATTAAAAAATGAAATAAACTTGCCATTAGACATAGTGTCAGAGGAACTCTGAAGGTCATCACTTCTCCCATTATCACCATACAGTTGTGGCATGGTTGACTGTTCAATAAACTGGGAAGTGGCAGGGAACACTGGGTAAATGTCCACTGGCTGTTGCTGTGGCATATAGACTGAGTGCCAATAGTTTTGGTGGCAACACTAGAAACAAGAGAAAAATGCACTCAAAACTGACCAGAAGAGAATGATTTCCAACTTGCTATGTTAAAAGTTGATAAACATTTTACAAATGTTGCAAGTTAACTTTTAAGCCAACATTTAGGAATACAAAAACAGTTGTAGAAACAAATTCAAAAATTTAGGAAGGATCCTGCATACTTTTACAATTACGTTTCAAGAGTGTTTTTGCTAGTCTCCTAAAAAGACAACACATCGTAAATTAATAATCTCCTATTCAAATTATTCTAGTGGTCTCAGCTGTAAAATACAAGTCAGAGCTAACAGATACACAGCACAGAAACAGATCCTTTGGTCCAACTCATCCAACCTGACCAGATATCCTGACTAAATGTAATCCTATTTGCCAGCACTATGGGTTTAGAGGCCCATATCCCTCTAAAACTTTCCTATTCATATACCCATCCAGATGCCTTTTAAAATGTTTTAATTGAACCAGCCTCCACTACATTTTCACACAGTGGGTGGTGTGTGTATGGATTAAGCTGCCAGTTGTTGTTACCCCTTAGGTCCCTTTTTAAATTTTTCCCCTCACCTTATACCTATGCCCTCTAGCTCTGGACTCCCCAACCCCAGTGAAAATACTTGGCCTATTTACCCTATCCCTGCCCCTCAATTTTGTAAACCTCTATAAGGTCACCCCTCAGCCTCCAACACTCCAGAGAAAACAGCCCCAGCCTATTCAGCTTCTCCCAATAGCTCAAATCCTCCAAACCTGGCAACATCCTTGTAAATCTTTTCTGATCCTTTCAAGTTTCACAACTTCCTTCCGACCAGAACTGCACACAATATTCCAAAAGTGGCCTAACAGCTGCAACACTCAACTCCTATACTCAATACTCTGACCAATAAAGGAAAGCATACCAAACGCCACCTTCACTATCCTATTGTTCTGTGACTCTACTTTCAAGGAATTATGAACTTGCACTCCAAGGTCTCTTTTCTCCGCAACACTCCAAGACCTTACCATAAAGTGTACAAGTACACCTCACATTTATCTAAATTAAACTCCATCTGCCATTCCTCAGCCCATCTGATCAAGATCCCATTGTACTGAGGTAACGTTCTTTGCTGTCCACTACATCTCCTATTTTGGTGTCATCTGCAAACGTATTAACTATACCTTCTATGTTTACACCCAAATCATTTATATCATAGAGTCAGATGTACAGCATGGAAACAGACCCTTCGGTCCAACCCATCAGTCCAACCCATCCATGCCGACCAGATATTCCAACCCAAACTTGTCCCACCAGCCAGCACCCAGCCCATATCCTGCCAAACCCTTCCTATTCATATATCCATCCAAATGCCTCTTACAATGTTGCAATTGCACCAGCCTCCACTACTCCCTCTGGCAGCTCATTCTATACACATACACCCTCAGTGAGAAAGTTGCCCCGTAGGTCTCTTTTATATCTTTCCCCTCTCACCCCAAACCTATGCCCTCTAGTTCTGGATTCCCTGACCCCAGGGAAAAGACTTTGCCTATTTACCCTATCCCTGCCCCTCAATTATGTAAACCTCTATAAAGGTCATCTCTCAAACGCCGATGCTCCAGGGAAAACAGCCATAGCCTATTCAACCTCTCCCAATAGCTCAAATCCTCAAACCCTAGCAACATCCTTGTAAATATTTTCTGAACCCTTTCAAGTTTCACAGCATCTTTCCCATAGGAAGGAGACAAGAATTGCACACAATATTCCAACAGTGACCTAACTAATGTCTTGTACAGCTACAATATGACTTCCCAACTCCTGTACTCAGTACTCTGACCAATAAAGGAAAGCATACCAAACACTTTCTTCAGTACCCTATCTACCTGCAACTCCACTTGCAAGGAGCTATGAACTTGCACTCCAAGGTCTTTGTTCAGCAATACTCTCTAGGACCTTACCATTAAGTGTACAAGTCCTGCTAAGATGCTGCTTCAACCACATTAATGAGGTTCTCTGCAAACCTCTTGAAGATAAAGCTGTGTAAAAGTCATGGGCCATAATTTAAAAATAAGTTATTGAAGCAAAGTGCTTAAAAAGATGCCCCAAAGTTCAGCAGAATCTCTTTTGGATGACTTATTTGAAGGACAGACATACAGAACTATACTAATTCTATATTCCTATTAAACTCACCTGCAAACCAAGGTTGAAGTAATACTGGACCACCTTTCTATCTAAAAGAGACAAAGAGTTTTATTATTACCTTAAAACCTGGACACTTCTGAATTTGTGGTTTTGTTCAGAGTAAAAAGGGTCTCACCTCGAGGAAGATCATTGCCATTGGGATCACAGGAATACGGTGGCGGCGGCGTGGGAGAACTGACTGTTTCACCCATTTCACTGACAGGAGGGGGAGGGCCTAGTGGAAATAACACATACTTTAAAAGCACTCCTCCCAAATGTTCACAGCAAGCATATCTTCCAAATAATAAATGAAAACTAACACCTCTGATGGTAACGGATCTGAAAACAGGTCAAGACATTTACTCGACAGAAAAGGAAAATAACAATGCATAGCATAAGTAAATATTGGAAGCAGGACAGCGGATACAGGAAGAAAGGAGTGGACAAATAGAAAATATAGTAACCATTATTTTCCTTAATGCAACTTGCAGGAAAACAAAACTGAGCAAGTGTCCAGAAGTGTTCAAGGATAAAAATGTAGCTATCCATACTACAGAATTCCTTCAGAGTACTCCGTTGATGATGCTAAATTGATCAGCACTGAGATTAAGTGTGATTGCTGGGGTGGGGGGGGGGGGGGGAGAGGGGGGGAAATAAATTTCAGATGAGCAGAGGTTGTACTGGAACCCAGATTGAACTAAAAACGGTGGTAATTGACCTTTATACCAGCATTCACTGTATTTGCTTAAAGACATAGCTTTTCAGCTTGATCAAATGGCCAAAACAGGCATTTTCTTTTTGCTCCTGCAATTTCCTGCATCTCTTCATTCATCTCTGTCTGCAAAACTTTAGAGTACATGTTCACATCTCCATTTCAAATGCCTCTATTTGCTCAGATGTTTGAGTGCCTGAGTTTAAGGTATTGAAAAAAGTGGATAGAAAAGTAACATTTAAAAAAAAAATCCATCCTGAACTAATAACGGGTTTTTTTTAAAAAAAAAAAAGGCACAATCACCAAGAAACATCCCTGGAACAATCCTACTTGTCTACTTTTTCAAAAATATGCATTTTGCACTGATCATGTCTCAATCATACGGAGGCAAGAACACAGTTGATTCACAGATACTTTATGCAAAACTGAATTAGCCCCTCAGCACCATTAAAAGATGTGAGAGCGAGGTATAAAAGGTAATGCTGGACAGGAAAGGCTGGTGCTTTTCCTTCCCTTGACCGGTCACTAGGTTATAGACTCTAACAGCACGTACCTAGCTGGTTTACAAAAGCTAAAGGAGAAAGTGTTCAATTAAATAGCAAAATAAGCACCACCTCACTATACGGAGGCAAATGATTCGGTGGTTCTTGCTACAGTCAATTCTAATAGTTTGCCATTTTGTACAGCCTTCAACCACCATCTTGGGTATTAAAAATTTAACAAAAAGACTGAACTCATTCAAATTCAGAACGCATGCAACTGTGGCTTCTGCCATCTTTCTGAAAAATGAAAAGAGTACCATCTACTGGAGTTTAAAAATAGTGCAGGAGGTACTAAAGTGCTAGATTTGTTTCCCCATCACAAAAAGAGGCATTGCAAGCAAAGAAAGATTGTCCAGTTGCATTTGACAAAATCTTTTCATATGCAAGTTACTTTAGCTTTGGAAAACTGCACATGGAGCATATTTACTCCCTGAAACCAATCTAAAGAGATATGCACTGCTGCAGTTTGTAGCTACAAGAAATTGTTTATCATGTTCATCTATCTTGCAGCAATCTCTGTAGCTGATCTGTTACGTCGGTCATCTAAAACTACACCAAATTACTACTCTCCCAGTTTTCCTAGAGAGTGTAAAGTGGAGGATAAGAGACTTGTGTAGTTTTTCACTTCTGATCAAATTGTCTAAGCTCCAATGACAGAATAGGGATATGTATTTAATAACATTGGTTTTAATAACTGTTATACAAATGCAATCTTTCCAGGACAAACAAAAGCATTATTCAGCATACGTGCATCAAAAACAGAATAATTCTGTAATATACATATATTCACAAATTGCTTTAAGATGCTATTATATTCCGTGAATACCTTAAGAAAACATAATTCCATACATCTTTTATACCATAATCATTTTACATTTCTTTACAAATCAATCAATCAGAATCACTGGCTTCCAATTCCTAAGAGGATACCTTCTTCCTTAACTCAAACATTCAGTACTTGGGTAAAGTCCTTGATCCATCTGGGCCCGAGGATTAGGTTTTCTAACAACGACAAAATCTGTCTATGACCATCCACTGAATTTGCCTTTACATTAGACATGTTTGTTCAATTCGGATCTGAGCAAACTGGTTTCAAGCACCATTGCAACTATCAACATTCTACTCCTATCCCAACAGTCCAATGCAGACTTATTTAATGCTTTCCAATTTCCTTTATGAACCCCGGAAGGTAAAATATTATACAACCTTAAACTTTACCACTACCAAACATCTTGACTAAACATTTGAGGGATGTGTTTGCATTTCTGCCACTCTTCCTAATGGTCACCAGAGTTTTAACCTTCTCATTCAGCTAGAGACTTTTCTCCCACTCTATCCTGTGATTAGTTACTTTGACTTCTATATGTGGCTTCAATAATTCAATTCTCATTTCGGTCAAAGAAATAAATTCAACTGGCATTTTACCAGTAGTTGTAGTACAATGAGAGATAGATAATAAAACAAATTGCCAGCTTATGATTCAAAGACACCTGACATTTCTTCCAGTTAGCAGTGAACATTTAATAAGAACTTTAACAGTTTGTGAACTCTGCTGCTCTGATCGAAGGATACCACCTTTCATATTCCACAATTATCAACTTACATTTGAACTGAGCATTTACATGGGTGCAAAGGTACTGATGGCAGGGTTTCATTTTTACTACAGCTCAAGATACACTTATTTACGTACTTATCTCAACCTGGCCAAAGATGGCTTCTCACTACACTGTCAAACCAAACCCCAAAGTACTAATTATGAAGATCTCACAACTGATCTGTACATTTCCAGAATCCATAACAGCTGGTTTGCTGCATAAATTTGCTAACTGCCAACCTGTTCTTAGGGGTAGAAAAATGGCTCAATTTCCAAATCTAATATCGGTGTTGGTTACCTGTGAGATACAATTGCACATCCTTGAAAACATAGCATCCTGTATGACTTGCTCTACTTAACGTAATCAGACTGACAACTCATCGACACGTGGAAAGAAAGCGCATCCTCCCTGCTGGGTTCTGTGTCAGATATAGATGGTAATTCTAGACAGTGCAGTGCATTAACATTACAATGATCACTCCATCATCTACGAACTTAGACAAAAGTCAAAGTCCACCTCTGCATTCAAGCTGCTGCTAAAGTGGGTATTGGAGCATTTGGTTTCAAAACAACCAATGGTTGATTATCAGCTTTCATTATGACTGTACGAGTCCCTGGGTTATGAATTAGTTATGTTAGGGTCCATCCACAAGTCAAAACACAATGCAGCACAATAGTCATTAAGTACAGGAAACATTCCTATATCAGATCTTTAGAATTATACCCTGTATGAGATTGTGTGCATAAGTACGAGCATTCATAAGTTTGACATTCATAAAATCAGAGAACCCCTATTATGTAAAATCATTTTTAGACCAAAACCTAAAAACAATGCTTTATGCTGAGCATAATTTTACTCATCGTCTTACATTCCTTCAGGACCTTAAGATATAAACAAGTCTCTTCTTATCCAACATACAAGAGATCACATCATCTACACCATATGGAGTGGCATCACATGTTAGCTTGACCTTTTTGGACAGATCTATTGTGTAATCATTGTGCCATCTTAATTTGTTTTCATAAAAAACTTGAATACTTTGTCTCACCCTTCTATTCAAAGCAACAGAACACCCCTCCTTGCGATAGATGCAGCGAGGTTGGCTACTTGGCTGTGCATATTCTATGATATTTCACTGGATCCAAAGATGTGGCACATATCTTAATGCTGAACATTATTCTGGAAAAAGACAACTCATCTTTGGCTAGCCAATGATGCAAATACTTAGCAGGATTTTAAAACATTTCAGATTCTGCAGTCTTCACACCAAGTTTTGGAACACTTTCAGCTCGTCATCAGGGATGTACTTATTTGAAGCTAAAATAACTATGTCCCCAAGTAACTAGCCCCTCAAATGTGTTTAATAGTTGGTTTATTATCCTTTGAAATGTTATGAGGACTGATGAAAGACCAAATGCCAGCCTATAAAATTGATGCATATACTTGTTGTTACGAGACAAAAGTGACTGACAATACCTAATTCAAATTTTCGAAGTGTCATATGATATTTTAATATTGCTTGAAAGTATTTACTTTTGAATGACTGAGGAAAATTAAATTAAGTTTTATGAACATACCTGGAATGTTTATACCTTCTCCTTAAAAAAAGTCCTGAAAGTTCACAGAACACTGGAATTTTTAAAGCAGAGCTTTCTAAAATCACATGACTGGTGATAACCTCTTGTTTTGCTGTAGATTAGATTACATTACAGTGTGGAAACAGGCCCGTTGGCCCAACAAGTCCACACAGACCCGCCCAAGCGCAACCCACCCATACCCCTACATTTTACCCCTTACCTAACACTGCGGGCAATTTAGCATGGCCAATTCATCTGACCTGCACATCTTTGGACTCTGGGAGGAAACCGGAGCACCCGGAGGAAACCCACGCAGACACGGGGAGAATGTGCAAACTCCCACAGTCAGTCGCCTGAGGCAGGAATTGAACCCAGGTCTCTTGGCGCTGTGAGGCAGCAGTGCTAACCACTGTGCCTCAAGTACTGTTTTGAATGATGCCAGACTTTGAAGAGGCTTTTCTTCTAGCTGGTTCACTTGTAGAAGCCCTGATAAAGTCAAGCCAAATTGAAGGAAAGTTTGCCATGTACAAACTGCCCAGCTGATCACATTTCTGAAAAAAATACACTCCATTTAGTAAATACCATTTGTTCTTTTAAGCGAAGAATTGAGAAAACATCAAGGTTTTATTTCCTGCAATGTCTGCAAGACTTCAGAGACCTATATTAGCAACATAACCACATATGCCAGAACAGAGCAATACACCAACATTCTACATGATTGACTTGTCTTCAAGAATGGCATATTGGTCCCAAGAAGTCTCCAAGGATATTCTTTTCCCTTCCTGAAAGAAAGAGGAAAAAGTTACATGGGTTGGTGAGACGAGGACAGAATTTGAAACGAGGTTGCAGTGAGATCACAGTTGAAACTTTATTGCTGGAACAGCACAGCAGGTCAGGCAGCATCCAGGGAACAGGAGATTCGACGTTTCGGGCACAGGCCCTTCTTTCGGCCTGTGCCCGAAACGTCGAATCTCCTGTTCCCTGGATGCTGCCTGACCTGCTGTGCTGTTCCAGCAATAAAGTTTCAACTTTGATCTCCAGCATCTGCAGACCTCACTTTCTCCTGCAGTGAGATCACAGCTGAGTGATCACAGCAGATCACAAACTGGGCATCAATGAGTAGATGCTCTTGATAGCACTGTTGATGACACTGACAATATTATTGATCATCAAGATTAGTCTGATGGGGCAGTAATTGAACCAGCTTCAATTTATCTTGCTGTGCAGGCACAGGTCGTAGCCGGACAATTTTACACAGTTTGGTGATGCCGGTGTTGTAGTTGCACTGGAACAGCTTGGTTAAGGGTACAAGTAGTTCTGGAGCACAAATCCTCAATGCCTTTGCAGTATCTGGTGCCCGTTTCTTGATATCATGTGGAGTGAATCGAATTGGCTGAAGACTGGTAACAGTGACACTAGAGATCTCTGGAGGACGACCAGATGGACCATCCAGTTGTTGTGGCTACATTTGCCAAACTGGTTTGCAGACATTTCGGCCAGTTTCTTGTGACATCTTTAGTGCTGTGGAGCTTCCTGTGAAGCACTGCTGTACTGTGTCAACTGGAATTTATTTGGTTTTGTTCCTGCTGCTTCCAATTGCCAGTTCCAGTGGTCAGTATATTGGGTTTAGGTCAACGTGTTTATTGATGGAGTCAGTGGATGAGTGCCATGCTTCTAGAAGTTCCCTGGCTATCCTCGATTTGGCTTGTCTTATTATTGTTGTGTTGTCCCAGTCAAATGCGTGGTCCTTGTTGCCAAATTTGTGGTCCAAGACTGGTTGCCAATTTGGACATATGGACCTCCATGAACATATTAATGCATGATTGATTCATTTCTGGCACAAGTGTTATTTTTTCGTGGGGTGGAACAGAAGAACAGAAAGCACTAGAAAAACTTGATGCTCTCATATGAATACTACCGTATGTTTATAGCGCAGCTTAAAGATTTAAATGGACTTAGAATCAAAGATAGGAGCGGGGGCAGACCATGTGACCCAAGCCTGCTCTGTCACTCAATATGACCATAGCTAATCAACCAGATTTCAATACCTTAATCCCACCCTAGTCATATCTCTAAACAAGAGCCATATGTACGACTTCCTTGAGGAGGATGTTGTGCCCTCATCCTGGTCCTGGATAGTGAATTCCACTGGTTCACCACCGGAGGATTAAAAAAATTCTCATCTCAATCTTAAGGATTACCTCTCCTCAGGCTATGACTCCTGGTTATGGACTCCCCGATCAGAAACATCCTTTTTGTATCCAACTGGTCTAGTCTTGTAAGCTGCCCATAGGTTACTACAATATCTGCCCTCATTCTTCTAAACAGTGAATAGAACCTTAACCAACTCAGTCTTTCCTCATACTTCAGTCCTGCCATTTAGGAATCAATTTGGTAAACCTCCACTGCACTTCCTCCCTTAGATAAGGGGACCAAGACTGCACATATTCCAGGTGTGGCCTCACCAACGCCCAGTATAACTGCACCAAGACAGCCTCATCGTTATACTTGAATCTTCTTGCAATGAAGACCAAAATATAGTTTGCTTTCTTTACATCCTTACCTGATCTGGCACACAAATGACTCCAGACCCACAGCACTGTGGTTGACACTTAACTGCCATCTGGGCAACTTGGAATGGGCAATAAATGCTGGCTTAGCCAGAAACACCCACATCCCATGAGGAATTAAAAAAATTTAGAAGTTATTGCATTTGCCATGCATTTAGCCACTCAGCCTGACCAAATCTCCTCAGTTTGCTCTTCTACCCACCTTTGTCGTATGCAAATTGAGATATTACATTCAGTTCTCTCATCTAAACCATTAAGACACTGAAAGCTGGGATCAGAGTACTGAACCCTGTAGCACCCATTTGTCACTACCCACATTTCAAAAAAGCCCATTTATTCGCTGTTTCATGCCTAACCAATTTTTTTCTCAATTAACTACTCCTGATCCCAAGTGCTTTAGTTTTACACATTAATCTAAATGGGACTTTGTCAAAAACCTTTGGCAAATCCAAATAAAACATCCATTAGCTACCCCAATCAACATTTTCTAGCTATATCCTTGAAGAATTCCACTAGATTTGTCGAGCATGATTTCCTATTTGTAAACCCATGCTGACTGTCCGATTCTACAACTTTTGTCCCCCTCAAGTTTCTGCTATAAAATCCATGCTAAAGCTGTGCATTATAGAGACTTGGATATCATGGGCAAAAATGGTTGTTGAATATTCCGGGTTTAGATGCTTCAAAAGAAATAGGTAAAGAGGTGGGGGAGTGGCACTGCTAAATCAGGTATAATATAACAGCCGCAGAAAGCGAGGTCATCGAGGAGAGAGTGTTAGTTTGAGTCAGTATGGGTGGAAGTCAGAAAGGAGCAGTCACTTGATTTGGAGTTTTCTATAGAATCCCAATAGCAACAGGGGCACAGAAGCAGATTGAGGCACAGATTTTGAAAAGCTGTAGTGGTAAAAGGGTTGTCGTCATGGGTGACTTCAACTTCCCTAATATTTATTTGCACTAAGGAGGTTGTAATTGTTCGGATTGAGTAGATTTTGTCAGGTGCCCAGGAAGGATTCCTGACTATGTAGGTAGGCCAACTAGAGGGGAGGACATACTGGATTTGGTGCTTGGTAACAAACCAGGTCAGGTGTCAAATCTCAGTGGGAGAGCATTTTTGTGACAGTGATCACAACTCCCTGACCTTTACAATAGTAATGGAGGGGGAGAGGAGCAGACAGTATGGGAAGTATTTAATTGGGGAGGGGGGAATTTCAATGCTTATAGGCAGGAACTGGACCATAAATTGGGAGCAGATATTCTCAGAGAAATGCATAACAGACATGGAGGTTGTTTAGGGAGCACTGTTGAGGGGGCAGGATAGGTTTGTCCCACTGAAGCAAAGGAGGGATGGTAGGGTGAAGGAACTTTGGATGACAAGAGAGGGGAACATCTAGTCAAAAGGAAGCTTACTTAAGGTTGAGAAAGCAAGGATCAGAGTGATTTAAAGGGTTACAAGGTAGCCAGGAAGGATCTGAATAATGGACTTAGGAGAGCTAGAAGGGGGCATGAAAAAGCGTTGGCAGGTAGAATAAAAAAACCAACACATTCTACACTTGCGAGGAACAAGAGGATGGCCAGATCAGAAATGGTACAAGTTCCCTGCACTAGGAGTTGAAGATGGTAGGGGAGGTCCTTAAATGAATACTTTGCTTCAGTATTCACTATTGAGGGACTTTGTCATTTGAGGACAGTGTGAAGCAGGCTGATGCCAATGAGGAGGTGTTGGAAATTTTGAAAAATGTGAGTAGATAAGTCCCCTGGGCCAGATGACATATACCCAAAGTTATTATGGGAAGCAAGGGAGAGATTGCTTTGCCTTTGGCAAGGATCTGTTTCCTCATTGTCCAGTGAATTACCACTGGATGATTGGAGGGTGGCAAATGTTATTACCTTGTTCAAGAAAAGGATTAGGAATAACCCTGGAAATTACAGACCAGTCTTGTATCAGTGGTGGCCAAATTATTGGAGAGGTTTCTGAGAGACAGGATTTGGGACTATTTGGAAAAGCATAACTTGAGAGAGAGAGACACACAGCTTGGCAGATCATGCCTCAAGCCTTATTGAATTCTTTTGAGGATGCTATTTGGAAAAGCATAACTTGAGAGAGAGAGAGAGAGAGAGAGAGAGAGAGACACAGCTTGGCAGATCATGCCTCAAGCCTTATTGAATTCTTTTGAGGATGTTACAAAACACAATGATAGAGCTGTGGATGTGGTAGATATGGATTTTTAGCAAAGCATTTGATGTTCCCCATGGTAGGGTCATTCAGAAAGTGAGGCGGCATTGGATACAGGGAAAATCTACTGCCTGGATACAGAATTGGCTTGCCCATAGAAATCAGAGTGGTAGTAAATGGAAAGGATTCAGCCTAGAGCTCGATGACCAGTGACGTTCTGCAGGGATCTGTTCTGGTACCTCTGCTCTTTGTGATTTTTATAAATGACTTGGATGAGGAAGTGAAGGGTGGGTTAGTAAGTTTGCTGGTGACACCAAGGTTGGTGGAATCGTGAGAAGTGGCAGATGGAATTCAACCTGGAGAAGTGTAAAGTGATTCATTTTGGAAGGTCAAGTTTAAATGCAGATTAGGAGTTAAAGGCAGGATTCTTGAGAGTATGGAGGAACGGAGGGACCTTCAAGGATTTATGGACATAGACCACAAAGCTGCCACCCAAATTGATAGGGTCATTAAGAAGGTATATGGTGGGTTGTCTTTCATTAGCAAGTTTTATAAGTTTTGTAGGCAATGGTATCAAGGCACATGGAGTAAAGACAAATAAACAGATGAGGTGCAGATCAGTTGCCATACTTCTAGACTATTGCTGGGTTGCTGTCAGTGAGATAACAGGTGGTGGTTTAACTGGAAAGTCACCACACCTCAGTAAACTCAGGACAGGCACCAAGGTGAGTCCTTCACGATTGACTCCAGCCACTTTGGGAATCGAAGCCATGCTGTTGACATCATTCTGTATTGCAAGACAGTCATCCAGCCAACTGATCTAACCAACACCATATCATGATCTAAACGAATGATGTTAAAAATCCCACAAAACCAGGTTATGTCCCAACAGGTTTATTTGGAAGCACTAGCTTTCAGAGCACTGCTCCTTCATCAGGTGGTTGTGGAGTACAAGTTCATGGAACATAACTTATTGCAAAAGCTCAAAGTGCGATGTAACTGAAATCATATTGAAAAAGATCTGGGCATGTTTAAACAAGAATGGTTTAAATGCTGGGGACTGCTTATACTAGGGATTTTTCCTTGTCTGCCCCCTTATTCCCTCACCATTAAAAACACATTCTGCAATAAAAGATCCCAGTTTTTGCATCATGAATGGAATACAAAAAACAAAGGCTTTCATGTTCAACAGCCAAGTGATATTTGTTATTGTCAATCAATTTCTATTGAAATTCTTGTTACACCACAAAATCTATGATTAGTAATGACTTGTGAAATAAACAAAATTTTATGTTGACACCCTCGCGAACACGAAAACAGCCAGGAAACTCAGACTAAAAATTTAAAGCATTAAAACTTCAGATGCATCAATTTTGGATTAAATACCTGGACGTCCAACAGGATGAGCAGGTACAAGAACAGGTGATACAACTGTCTGCGATGGCACCGTTGTATAAGTGACTGACGTTTGGCTTGCTTCTGTCGAGCTAGAGGAAAAACCTGCAACAGGGGCTGAACAGCTGGATGTGGGTGCCACTGATGAATTTACCATCTAGAAGTAATGAGGAACAAGTATACATAGTAAATCTTAAAAGCAAACATCCTGCTTAATTCTGAATATGAAGAGTTTACAGCTGAGTGTTTTTAAGAACTACACAGAGAACCCCCAATTCCATGCTAGAAAACTGTCAGGCTGTCATCCCCAATGGGATCAAATTCCTCAACATTCTGGAGGTCACAGAAACTTAACAGATTCAGTCACAAATGCCATGGCCATGGGATAAGTCAAAGGCTAAAGTTACTGCACCTCCCGATTCCCTAAATATTTCCATCTATAAGGCACAAAACGGAAGTGTGATAAAGTGTTCCCATTTGCCTGGTTGAGTGCAGGTTCAACACCATCCTCAACCAGCTTAACTGGCACCCCTTGCACTACTTTAAAGCATTCAGTCCCTCCAGTACCAATACACTATAGTAGCTGTGCGCACCATTACTGCAGCAACTCACCAAGATGCCTGTGGCAGATTCTGCCAAACCCACAACTTTTACTACACAAAGGTAGAACATCATGGGAAAATCAATTATCCTGTCACTCCCTCCTTAAAACAATAGTACAAGCAATGTACCTACATACTGAGTGCAGCATTTCAAGAACCCAGCTCACCACCACCTTCTCCAAGTCAATTAGATTCAAATAGTAAGTAATGACTTTACCATCCACAGATAGTGAGCAAATAATTAAAAACAATGCACTTAATACCAATGGAATAGATTTCACTTTCATTTAGGGAACAGTGCACATCAGATCAGGTTAACAACCAAAATAAGGGGTCCTGTCATTCAGACCCCACAATAATCTTGTGCGACCAGGAGCAAAAATATTGGAATTTTTCCAGCTATGGCAGGAAATGTCTCAATGGTCAAATTATATCCATTTATGACCTGTACAGCAAATATATTTCCCAAAAAGATTAAATGCCAAGAGATTTGTGCATCCAATAACAGTATGAAATGCAACTTAAATTGTATTTAGTTAACAAAATCAATGCATTCATCCTTATTTAACGGCAGATTGAAAGGGACTAGACCGATTACTTTCTTCTGGGACATACCTGCTGCGAATAACTGAAGTGTGCAGCAACCTGGCCCTCCTGGGGTGACTCCACAGCAGAACATCCTTCCTGAATAGACTACAAGATAAACAGTGATCAGTTTTTTGTCCATTACTCCATACATTGGAATAGCTGCCCCAGATTAAGGATCTGATTACAGCAGATCAATCTAATTCTAAATTGTGCTCATTTTAAAAAGCCAACTGAATTGAATGAAACATTTAGAAAAATCTGAAGAAAATGGATCTCCATTTGGACAGGCAAGGTTTGATCAGGGTAGTTAGCATGGCTTTGTCAGAGAGGCCATGCCTAATAAATTTGGATGAATTTTGAGGTAGGGTGGTGGAATTACTGCGTAGGAGGGTAATTGAGACAAAGGTAACATCAGGATATTTGAATGAGCACTGGAAATGTCATAATATTTAAGGTTGTGGGCCTAGTGCTGGCAAGGGATGGCACGGTGGCTCAGTGGTTAGCACTGCAGCCCCTCAGCACCAGGGACCCAAGCTCGATTCCAGCTTTGGGTGACTGTGTGGAGTTTGCACATTCTCCCAGTCTGTGCGGGCTTTCTCTGGGTGCTCCGGTTTCCTCCCACAGTCCACAGATATGCCTATTAGGTGGATTGGCCATACTAAAATTGCCTGTAGTGTTAGGTGAAGGGGTAAATGTAAGGGAATAGGTCTGGCTGGGTTTTGCTTCGGTGGGTCGGTGTGGACTTGTTGGGCCGAAGGACCTGTTTCCACACTGTAGGTAATCTAATTTAAAGTGGGGCTAGCGCAGATTAGTGTTTTTGACAGTAAGACGATGGGCTAAAGGGCATCTTCTGTACGGTGTGAAGATCTAATTCCACAAATTTGGGTGACAAGTGTACACATTAAAGTAAATTACAACCAAGTTTGTACTGTGGTGAACTGGAAATGCAGCAGCTTGAGTATTTTGAAACCAAGTTCAAAGAGTACAACACCAATGAATTACTGCATCTGCAGTAACTAAGCTTTTGGAAAAAGTTATTTTTGAGACAATCTGGTGTGGATAAGTGCGATGCGATTCAAACATTAATAGGACTTGAAATTAAGATAAAAGACTATTTTAAACTGTATGGGAATAGGGAAAACAATATTTTGGATATTAAATGTAAGGCAAATTGGAAATGATTTACTTCTTCCCTATACTTAAAGATGTTTAACATTGGCTATATAGATTGGAAGAGTTGTTTTCTTTGGAAAAAGTGTCAAAGGGTTGAGAGATTTGGTAGAGGTATTCAAAATTCATGGGGCAGCTGAATAAGTAGACAACACTTCCCACTGGTGAAAATAAAAAGGGCACAGATCTCAGGTTACTGGAAGAAACATTGTTGAGGTGACAAAAAAAATTCCACATATGCCTGAGTGCAGAGGTAGGTTCAATGAAGCAATACAATTTTATTTGAATACCATCTAAAAAGGTGAAATGCCAAAGGGAGATGGCAAGGAAGAGTGAATTGCTCTTCCTTGCCATACTAATGAAGAGTGAATTGCTCCTATGGAGAGTCAATGTGGATAGGATGGGACAAATGTAACAACTCAATTTGTTCTGTGCCTCTAACAACCGATTTTCAACTACTCATTGCCCTGTTGTGACCCATCTAGCTTCACTTCTCCTTGGCTTACTATCAATCTTTTTACCTATCTTTTTTCCACTCTCTAGGTTGTTCCTATTTATCAGCTCATTCATTTCACCCTCTCCTCCCCTCCCCTCCCCCCAAATATACAGAACAACCTCAATTATCTGAAGGACACGGGCAAGCAATGTTTCATTTGGTTAAATAGAATGCCGAATAAGAGTTTGGCAGAGCAGCAGGACCTTGCAATCTTGCTGCATAACCTGATATTTGACTAATAGGTGGTTCCTCTGTAAATGCCACCTTTTCCTAGCTGCTATCTCTGAAGGGTCACTGGACTTAAAACATTCTGTTCTCTCTCTACAAGTGCTGCCAGGCCAGCTTAATTTCTCCAGCAATTTCATTATTTATTTGTTTAAAACTGGAGTGTTGATGCTTAAAAAGAGTGACTTCATTGCACTTGTTCAAAGAACACAAGGTTAGTGTACAGGTAGGAACAATTAGGAAAGCAAACACTGCCCTTTAATGCAAAGGGATTAAAGCACAAATAGGGACAATTTATACAGGACTCGAGACCACAATAGCAGTACTACGCAGCACACCTCCAGCTTTAAAGAATTATACTTACATTGGAGGCATTACATCAAAGGTTCAGCGGATTGCTTCTCAAGTTGAGAGAGTTGCCCTACGACGAGAGGCTGAGTAAATTGTGCCTAAACTCTGCAGAAGAGAGAGGTGCTCTCACTGAAATATACAAGTTTCTGAAGGGACCTCATTGGGAGCACAGAGGTAGAGTCGTCTAGAACAGCCCAAGGATAAAGTAGTTGCCTACTTAGGATAGAGATATGGAGAAATTCCAAAGGGTTGAGAATGCTAGGAATTGTTCATTTCAATGCTCATGAAGGCTCTATAGTATTTTTGCTCCAAGGAATCTAGATAAACAGTGGGTGAGTGAGTGTTGTCAAGAAAACCCCTCCCCCATGGTTATTTTTTCTTAAAAGTAGCCTTCACAACATGCATTTCTGTAATAATGTACAATCACTAAAAGATCTTTGGTATTCTCCTTTATATAGAATCTATTATTTAAATAGGATGCTTCATCTTTATTTTTGCTCCTAAAACCCACCTCTCAATCACAACTTGGTAAATGGCTTCCAATATGAGTCCCCATTTTGCAAGTCTTAACATGGTGGAAAGTTTTCATCTGACTGGTGGTTCGCAAGGGCATAATATACTACTTGTGGAAAAATATTTCTAGGCCAGTCGAAAAGGAAATTGCATTACACAAACAGCAATCAGTATGTTAATGAGGACATTTATATACAAGGAGATAAAAGTAAATTTGAATGTGAAATAATAAAAACCATAACTTAAAATTCAAAACGTATCACCCCCAAAACTGAAACTCAAGCATAAAGCAAATGATCCTTGTTCTATTTTGTAATTAACTTGGAAATTTAATTGATGTTCAAGTTTAGTTTAATGTTCAAAAGCTCAGGTAAAAAAGTTACAAAAGTCATTAATTGAAGCACACTTACAAGATTAGCTGTCGATTCTGTTGTACTATACACCATTGGATCGGAATATCCTGAATCTGTAAATGAGTTGAAGTTGGATACACATGGGAAGCAAAGAATTAAATATATTTAGAATAAGCAAGGAACATTTGACAACTTTGCCTTCAACATAATGAATACTTTAAATTCCTGTACAAATAAATACAGGTTAGAATGAATAAACTTGGTTTGGAATACCTTCTTACAATATATTAGACATTAAGCATATCCAGAAAATTATTGAACATCCTGCACTTGCTAAATTAAAGCAATTGCAACTATGAGACAAAAGGAATTTTGCATCCAGGAACCAATAGGGAAAACATACAATTTGCTCTTAATGCAGAATCCAAGCTGGCAAAAATTTCAGCTTTCCAGTGAAAGTAGGAATTCAGATTCCTTTTAAATTTCTTATCCTGATGCAAATGCATAAATTATTGCAGCTATTAGGCAGATGCTAATTTCAACTGCAGAAAGCTTTTTAAACAATTTCAAAATATCTCGATCTCAGATCAAGCAATTAGTTCGATTAAACTAATTTAGAACTCCAGGAACAGACATTATTTAAAGTGATCTTGCTTCATTTTACAACATTCCTAGCATGAGTTCAACAGAAGCCATCATTAAACAGCACAGGAAAATGTCAAGATTTAAAATGAACTTTTGAAAAGAGATCACAAATTTGTACATTGTTAAAACAGATGTAAGCGGACAAATTGACTTGTGATTATTGCTCAATACATTTTTAAATACCATTTGGCTTTCAATTTTAGACCTTCAAAATATACAACTATTTCTGGAAGAATGGGCAAGTGGAGGGGTGAGATCACTAAATGAACTAGAGCATTCAGCCACATGAAAAACAAAGACTTCACATTCTGCAATGCATAGTTTATTGACTTATTAAAACAATTCCACAGTATACAAAGATTCAAATATTGTGAAAAGTGCCAACATCTGAACTGAACTGTTCACATGACAGTTGTTCTAGTCATCTCAGTCACCCAGATGACACAGCTACAGTGGGGCTACATATCTACATATGCAAAGAGTCAACCTTACATCAATAACACCTCTCTCTCCATTCTCTGCTAAGAAAATTTTGGTTTCGATCTTAGAATCAGCAGCTCGATATCTCTCAAAAATCACAAATTATCCTGACCTGCACAAATCTTGCCAGTAAATATCCTGGAATTCCCAAATTAAATTTAGAGGAGCACAATGAGCATCATAAAATCTGAATAAAGGATGAACAAATGTGGCCTGCTCAACAATGCCTCTATCTAGGAGAATAAAACTCAGCACAATTTAATTTTTTGTAGAAGCTTATACCATGAAGTCACAAGATTTGCTTTTAAAAGAATGGAAATTTCACTACTTAACTTCACTACAAACTGTCAAAGTATGTATCATACCAACCTGATGCTGCATAAATAAAGTCTTCATGATAGTCTCCTGAGAAAAGAAATAGGTGTCAAATATTCAGCAGCTAAATTTAAGTAAAGCTTAAGAAAGTGCATACTAAAGAGAAGCAATGATAAAATGAAAATCTATTTCTCAGTTACTAACTTAATCTGGTATATGAAATGAAATTCTCGAAGTAACCTATAAAAATAATTCTGTTTTGAGATACCCAATTCAGAATTGAATCTCGGGAATCTAGTTTATGCAGGAAACCATCTGCCAATTGCATGCCATAGTAAAGTCCATAAAGGCACCACGCCCTCTTTATCCCAACTAGCAACATTGAAACCAGATTTAGAATACCATGCATGAGTGTTTGTAAATAAAGATGGAGAATTTGCATCAATCTAATTGCACCTATCATACATTTCTACTCACCACCATCACTTGGCTCATCAGTATCTTCTGAGGAATTGACTTGCTTAGCAACAGAGACTGGGCTTCCCCTTCTAGTTACCCAGTACCCAGATGGAGCTTGTAAAGTTGGAGGAGAAGATTGATTCTGAAAACGGGAAATACAAGGGCAATTAGTTTGGTGATCTCCAGCCTTGGATGAATCATTTCTGAATGAAATTTATGAAAATGTTTGATGTTCAATGAAGTCAAAACCAAGCAAGCTAAATCCCATAACATAGCTAGAAATTAGTCTCATCTTGTACAATATTAAAAACTAAACAGTGGTAATTGCAGAGAAAAGTTCCAGTACAGCAACCCAAGTTCTGCAAAGTTATGGAAATCTTGTGCTCTCCTGAAAGCGGTCTCCCTTTCTGCACATGCCTCTGAATTGCACTGAAGTACTATCATACAAGTGAAGGACAGCCAATTTATATTTTATGCAAACAGGAAGTTCCTGGGTTACAAATAGGTTCCATTTGAGTAAGTCAATTTGTATGCAAGTTGGAACACAGCACAGTACAATACTAAACTGTTGTTCGCAAGTGTTCACAAGTCAGATCCTTAGAATTAAGTGATATGGGATCTTGCTCATAAGAACGAATGGCTGTAAGTCACATGGTCAAATTGGGGACTGCCTATTCTGTGCCACAAACTATAAAACATTGAACGTTAAATAGTCTAGAACTGCAATATTGAAATCTGCTTAAAGTGGAAAACATCCCAAGTAAGCCTTGTTGACAATAACCAGAACAAATCCATTCCAGCCAACTACCACCTCATCTACTTGCTCTCAAACAATTGAAGGTGCTGTTAAGAGCACTATGAGAGCAACTGTTTGCAAATGGTCACAGCTTGAACTGAGCCAGAACAACTTAGCTTCAGATATTGTTCCAGCCTTGACTCAAACAAGGACAAAAACTGAATTCCAGGGGACAACAGAGTTTCAGCCCTTAATTTCTAGGCAGCATTTGACTGAGGGAGACATCAAGAAGCACTACTAAATTTCAAAGTCATTTGGAACTAGAGGAATGATCCTCCACTAACAGTTGTACTTGACAGAAAGGAAGAGTTACAGCCAGAGTTAAAAATCACATCACCAGGTTATAGTCCAACAGGTTTAATTGGAAGCTCTAGCTGGTGGAGTGCTGCTCCTTCATCAGGTGGTTGTGGAGGAGAAAAGTATCTTAGTGCTAAGTATCTTAGTGTACAAAAGCTAGTGCTTCCAATTAAACCTGTTGGACTAGAACCTGGTGTTGTGGTTTTTAACCTTTGTACGCCCCAGTCCAACACCAGCATCTCCAAAATCAACCCCTGAGAAAAGTGCCAAGTTTAAACAATCTCTTCAGATGCTTCATTAATGACCTTCATACCATACGCTGAGGAGCAGGGATCTTTGTGCAAATCAGCAATGCCAGTACCGGAATGTGACAAACATGGATAACATTAGTTTTCACATCAGTTGAAACCCAAAGTGTCAGTCCATAACCATCTCCAAGTGTAACCACTTTTCCATTTAAATTACTGGGCAACATAACTGCAGCTCAACATCATCCACTTAAAACAGTTTGCTTCACTGGTACCCTGGCCAATAGTGGTGCCTAGAGTGTATACTATTTACAAGATCCAGTCGAATGGAGCCTAAGTTTATTAACAATTCTAGTGTTGACAGTGCACTTGAATCAAATGGGTTTAATAAATGCACCGTCAACCATATGGAAATTTAAGAAAGTTGTACCCGATTTAGACATGATTCTTAAGTTCACAAACTTAGGGGTGTAAAAGCTTGTGTGCAGAGCAATTTGGAAAGACACTTACAGCTAGATTCAAGAATGTATATTTCAGAAAATATACAAAGTAGAGATAGCAAAGCGCACCTTGTTTTATTCAATTTTAAATCACAGGAAGGTCAGCACTTCATCTCTTTCTAACCTTGAAATGGTAATCCACACTTGAACTGTCTCACTTCATTGCGGAGAGAATTCCAAGATTTTGAACAAGCAATTAAGAAATGACTATTTAATTCCAGGTGATGTGGAACTTCTGCATCAGTTCGATGACTTCAGAGATGGTGGTGTCCCCTGCATTTTTCCCTTTTGAGTGAGGGGTTAAGGGGCTTGTAGAGTACTATCAAAGTAGTCTTGCTAAGTTGCTGAAAATGATGCACATTGCTGCCACTACATACCAGCAACATATGACGTAAGTGCCTTCAGATGGCAAATCAGGTGCTAAACAGAGTTACTTTGTAGTGGATGTCATCAAACCAATTGAAGTGCTGAACTGATGACTTCAATTCCAAGTAGACAGCATTCCATCACAATTCTCACTTGGTTCATACTGGTGGTGAACAGGCTTTGAGGAATGAATTGGTGAGTTAATTACTGCAGAATTCCAGTTTGTGACCACAGCCCTTGGAGTCACAGTATTTATGCTGCTGCTCCAGTTAATGCCCTGATAATGGTGTTAGGGCTGCCCATGGAAGAACAGCAAAAAAAAAAAACCAACAGTCCCAACAAGCTTGCAGTACATGTTTATCAAAAATTGAAGTGTGTGGAAGAGGCTTGTGTTCTCAGCACTTAAAACAATAGTTGCCGGTTCAAGATTGAATGTGAACATTCTTTGTCGACTGTGGCATGCTGGAAAAGCACAGCAGGTCGGGCAGCATCCAAGGAGCAGGAGAATCGACATTTCGGGCAAACGCCCTTCATCAGGAATTTCTCAAGGAATGTGCAATTTTTCCCTATCCTAAAGGGAAGAACGTTTCCCACCAATTAGATGTTTCACAATTTTTTTCTAATCAGTTAGGATACAAGTTTTAATTAAGATTAGATTCCCTAAAGTGTGGAAACAGGCCCTTCGGCCCAACAAGTCCACACTGACCCTCTGAAGAGCAACCACCCAGACCCATTTATCCCTGACTAATGTACCTAACACTATGGGCAATTTAGCATGGCCAATTCACCTAAGCTGCACATCTTTGGATTGTGGGAGGAAACCCACACAGACGAGAACGTGCAAACTCCACAGAGAGAGATGGAAATCGAACCCGGGTCCCTGGCGCTGAGAGGCAGCAGTGTTAAAATTCAAGATCATAGATATAGATATCAAAATATCTTATTGAGAGCGCTTAAAAACTAGAAAATTAGGAAAGTTTAAAAATTACAAGGGCCTTCTCATTATGGTCCTAGTTGAGATATACAAAGGTCATTGGTAGTCATAGAGAGCTCAGTTTCTATCATGCCAAAAAGAGCCTATTCAGATCACGGCAACAAGTGATTACTTTGATGTACTGGAAACCCAATCATAGTTAAACAAACCAGTACTAATTAACCAATAGTGTACACAGGGAGGAAGTATGTGCCACCCTGTTAATGTTACAAGAAAAAGTATGAGACAATTTACTTGTATTTAAAATTAGAGGGCCATTGACTTTCTTCCAAATGATGATTAAAGGGGGTAATTGACCCTCATGTCAAGGCCAGATTCAGGATAGTTTTTGGCCTCTCCCTGCATTGTACTGGTAGATGCATGAATAAGTTACACGCCTTGAACTCTGCTGTCTCCTGAAAATTTATTACTCTCTCCAACAGTTTGTAACACCCAGGATGTTGGTAATGGGGATTCTGCAACAACAATACTTATTGAAAATCAAGGAGAGATGGCCAGATTTTTTTTATTGGAGTTTTCCACAATCTGGCATTTGGATAGCACCAATGTTGTTTGTTACTTAATTGTCCAAGTCGGAATGCTGTTCACATTTTGCTGCATGCCAGCAAAGTCTACTCATCTGAGGACTAGTGTTTGGTACTAAACATTGGATGATCAGTCATCTTTAAACATGATCACTTTGGCCTTATGTTCGATTGAAGGTCATTGATGTAACAGTCGGAAGTGTTGTACTCCTGCAGCGATGTCCTTTGACAGGGATGACTGCCCTCCAACAAATTTCCTTTGTGCTCAGCATGATTCTAACCAGTTAGTTCAAGTTTTGCTAGGGATCCTCAATGGTTCACTGGAGTCAATGCAATCTTGAAGTTAACAGCTGTTTCTCTCAAACACTCTGAAGAGTCATAGTGGACTCAAAACATTAACTCTGCTTCTCTCTCCAGTCCTTGTGAGTTTCTAATACATACTATAATATAATAAAATTATAGCAATGTGTCAAATTGGAATTGCCTGTTGTGGAAGACGAACTTTGATAGATACACAACATGGAATACGGTCAGTGTTGCAGTTTACCATGAGCCACCTGTATTAAGCTGAAAAGAAAAGAGTGTGGCAGAGAAAGTGTTACCTAGAGTTTGATGCTACCTACTCTGCTAAGCATTGCTGATTTTTAACCAAAAAAATTTGTTGAAGTTTTCACTCACATGCACAACAGGAAAGGTTGGCTCATTTCCTTCTTCAAATTCATAGAAAGTGACAGTTTCTTCAGTAGCTCTTGGTTCCTCCTCACTCTCTGTTATATAGCCAAACTGGCAATCCTTGTTAACATACTGAACAGGTTTGCGACTTCTGCTATAAGAGCTTGTAGAAAATAGGATAAAGTTCACAAGGTACAATTAATTGCACTAAAAGATTACAGCAAAGCCAATTGAAGCATAGCACAAAGATTAAATAACCCTCTGAAATATGTCCACTATTACTTGTACATTATCCACAATGAATCAAAACAAACACTTGTTGCAAATTATGTTTACACTTATTTTAACCTTTTTGTAGAAACACCCACCAAAAATCACTAAATTAATTCTGAAATCTTATGACAACCAGCTGCATAAAGCCTCCTCACGCAAGAGTGCACATCCACTTCTCGACTCAAATTATCTACTACCCAAAGCTGCAAACTTAAGCCAGCTGGAAGAATTGGGAACATATTCAATGCAGCAGAAGTCAGCATTGTTAGGATAAAAATGGAAATTATACAGATTGCCATCTGGTCTTGCAAAAGTGGATTTGTAATGATCTGAAAACATTATATAACAAGCAAAGAGAACACTTGGCATGGTGAAGGTATGCACCCTATGTTAACTTTATCATTTGCCCTATTTCCTGATGTTAACAGATGCTTTATATAAAAAAAAGGTTCCAGGACCTAAATTTATCTCTTCACCAAAATCAATCATATTTTTGTACTGTGCTTTTTGTCAAAAACTGGTCTGAGTTTGGGATATCTTGTTTACAGACTAAAACAAAAAAAAAAGAATAAAATGCTGAAAAAACTCAGCTGGCAGCATCTGTGGAGAGAAAGCAGAATTGATGTTTTGGGTCCAGTGACCCTCCTTCAGAACAATTACTTCACCCCTTTCTGTGGAGGAGAAAAATGCAGTATTTCCCAATATGCCTGCTCTTCACCACCTCTCTAAAATATGATTTTCTTCAACCTTTCCATATTCAAGTTACCCCACATTCTTCCCCATCAAGGAAAAGCTGAATTTCAGAGATGTGGTGAAAGTAACGTCCCTGGGCATCAAGGCCACATTTGAGTGCGGCATCAAGGAGCCCTGACAAAACTAGAGAGTGTGAGAATTTGGGGCAGGGGGTGCAATGTTCTATTGATTGAAGTCATATCAACCACAAAGCAAGATAATTATAGTTGCTTGAGATCAGTTATCCCAGCTCTAGCACATTACAGGAGTTCCTCAGGGCAGTGCCCACTTTCAGGTGTTTCAATGACCTTTCCTCGATCTTTTTGGAAACTCACTGTTGCACCACGTTCAGTGCAATTCCCAGTGCCTCAGATACTGAAGCAGTCTATTCCCAAATGCAGGAAGAGTTGGGCAATACCAAAGCTTTGTTACTGGTCATTTAAGAACGTTCAAGCCACACAAATATCAGGCAATGAACATCTGACAAGACAGAGTGAAACTGCCACCCCTTGATATTCAATGATATCACCACTGAATCTCCCATCTGACATTGGAGGTTTCCCATTGACCAGAAAGTGAACTAGCAATATAAATACAGTGGCTTGAGAGGAGGTCGGAGACTAGGAATCCTGCAGTGAGTGACCCAATCTGACTCAAAACCCTGTCCACACACATTGCACAAGAGTGTGCAGAATAGTCCCCACTTGCCTGGGCAAACAGCTCCAAATGTTTATCATCGAGGTCAAAGCAACCCACCTGAATAACAACATCTTATTCACCACCATAAAATACTCAATTCCTCTGCTATTGGCATATTGTGACAACAATGCATGCCATCTATAGCTTGCACTGCAACAAGTCTAAATCCTTTGACACCACCTTCCAAATCCCCAACTTTTACCACCCAGAATTAGGGTAGCAAACAAAAGGGAACATCACATCTCAAATATGCATATTTACTTGGACCTTTATCACTGTTCCTTCGCAATTGATGGGTCAAAACATGAACTTACTCACACTACGTGGACAGCAAAGACATCAAAAGACCACTCACCATCACCTTTACAGCTATTAGTAGTGGCCCTGCAGTGATACCCAGATTTTATGAATTTAAAAGGTGCACAGATACAATAGCATAAAATTCCCACTTTTCACTCAACTGTAGAATAGGAGGATTGAAACAAAAATTAAAGTAAGCAAAATGAGACAACGTCAACTGGAAATACATCTCTTTCTAAATGAAAAAGGTTACAATTTAAAAACTCACAATTTTCCCTCTCTAGAGTGGCCAAATTTGTGATTTATCTCCAGTTTTAATTTTTGGAACTTTCAAACTCATTAGCATCTGAACAGTATTGGTAAAGACCTTGCAAACCAGGCAATTATTGGTCCTTTTCATTATTATAGAAGGATTAGAGAAAATGACAGACTACAATACTTTAAAGTAATATAGGTAATTCCAGAAATACATGACAAATGGCAGCACATGAAAGCGCTTCTTTCGTACTTAAAATACTCAGCATAACCTAGGAAACCATCTTTCTGCTATCAAATACTAAGCTACATTCTGTACTACTTATAATTAATGACATTTGAATGTGGCAGAAAAGTGCTCATCTCACCCATAACTAAATGGCTAGAATCCTAACATTATGGGTTTGCAATTTTGTAGACATTTCAAAACAATAGATTAAACATATTACCGAGATCTATAGGCGAAATTGTCATAATGTTGAAAACATCCCTTTCCTGAGCCAGAAAAGCCATAGATGTAGTCAGGATCAACAAAGCCATGTTGACCCACAAATCGAGTAGCTGGATTCCTGGAAGAGGAAATAGAAAACATTCTTTATCCCCACACACAAATGTCTTAAATTTCACAAACACTGGGAACGACTTTCAAACTCATCAAATTTCTGGTGACGAGTGTTTGCTCATTACTCCCACTTCGCTGTCTAACACCCCACTCTGCAACTGATGGAATAAAAATATGTTCATTTCACAGTGCACAAACTCCATTATAATAAGTTTTTCTCCTGGATCAATGATGTTTCAATTATTACCCTCATTTTAAACAAGCTTCATTACAATATTCAATGTAAAATTAAGGCTCAAGTTCTCAACCTGTGTTCTTTAATGCACATTGGGTGGGGTGTGCATTATATCTGCTCAAAGATAGATGACATTTTTTGATGGAACACAATCAAAAATCAAAATTTGAAATGGTACACATTGCCAGTTTGAGTCTCAGCAGTAACAACGGATTCCCCCCAAAGATCTAAAACCTTACACTAGAATCCTAAGTACTTGCTGTTTACAAACCTAGACGAAGCATAGTTGTTCCTGCCAGTTCTTTGAGGTGGAGGAGGGACCCTGTATTGATCATAAGGAGCAAAGTTGCCACTTTGAGTCGGAGGAAGAGAAGATCTTCCAGAAGGAAGATTGTTTTGCAGACGTGGAGGAAGCACAGGTTGACCCCTTCCATAAGCAAATGCCATAAAAACCTGTTTTCCACGAATCTTCTTCATAAATCGCCTGCGTGACTTTGGATCAAGGTCTGCAAAGAAACATTAGCTAGTCAAGAACAGAACTGAAAAAAAATTCTAATATTCATTTCCTTAGAAAGTTGACTAGTATATTTCACTACTACTGTTTGCTCTTTCCCCAGAGTATAATATCATTAAGAATCAGATTAAGAAATTAAAATCAAATAATTAGTGAACTAAAGAAGAAGAAAGTGGCAAAGTGGACACTGACCACTATTTGGGTTGGATTTACACTAAGTACAGAGCAATTAAGAAACAGAATACCCATTTAATTACCACCTTATTTGCAAAGATCTAGTTGGTAAAACATCTACACCGATGCTGCCAAAGGAAATGCAGTGCTTTGAGAGCTGCAAAGCTCCAGGCATGAATCAGTAAAGTCAAATTTCAAGGTTTAATCGATTAATGAATTCTCTTCTTTACTAACCTAACTCAGAAACATATCCACTAGGTATCTTCTGATAGTTTCCACCTTTTCTGTTTGAAACAATATTCCAGGCAGGAACCGGTGTCACTTGGGTCACAGGCTTCAGGTTTGCCAAAGGAACAGTGTGCCTGGGAGCAATTATTTTTCGTCACAAGAACTTAAACATAAAACTTAAACATTATTCTAACAATATTTGCATTTGAAGCACATACAATACCATTTCGGAATTATTCACCTTTTAACACTGCAGATAGTTTGGACATCTTGTATCCTCACATTCCTCTTCCACCCCATCCCAAAAAAAAGTCAACAGGCAAAAAAGACTGTCCAGACAAGCTAACCACAAACTGGTCACCCAAAATAAAAAGGAAAAAAAAAATAAAATACTGAAGTTTACTTTCTTCCAGTTGCCTATCATAATCCCTTTACTCCTGAAATCATAATCCCACAAGCAACAGTCATCCTGCATTTCCTTGCTCAAACATCTTTCATGCATGTTGATTACACAGGTCACCACAGATTTGTTTTGTTATTGATGCATTTCCACCTGAAGTTGGATCGCAAACACAAGTGTTCACCGAATACATTTTGGGAGTGTAACATTGTTTTTTCATAGAACCGTGGAACTACACAGCAAATCCATTAATATTTTAAAATAAAGATGGTAGTATTTGGTATAACTTTTTCGCACAATTGAAAACCTAATTTAGAAATTAAACAGGATGGATAAAAAGGGGACAAAGCATATCACCCAGAGAGAAGTTAACTGATTAAATAAACCTCAAAAGTCAATAGAAGAATAAACTTAATATAAAATCCACCAAAAGGAGACTAGTCAAGACCATTCTTTAGCTGATTTTATTTCCATTCAATTATTCAAACATTCTCTCAAACTATACCTCGGGGTGAAGAATTGTTCTGACCCATTATATATTCAAACCTCATTCCTTTTAGCTTTCCTGCCTGATCATTTCCTCTTGGTGCAATCACTTTAGTTTTGCAGAAACATCTTACAGGACAATGTAACAATAGTACTTATTACTGGGGTCTCGGAATTTGGTTTCAGTTTGTTCAGCTTTCAGAAACAATTAGAGCTCCCTAGTCTCCACTTCCACTGTTTGGTTTAATGGTCACATATTCTTCGTGAGCCATCACTTCAACCATACTATTTTATGATCTTAGATCAGATCTCTTGCTCAAGTCTTTCATCTTTCTGGCAAGTACAACCCTAGGTACCAAAGTCTGCCTTCACAGTTCAGTGATCTCATACTGATCTTCGAGAATCTACCCTTAAGTCAGGGAATCTAAAATATTTCAAATGAAGCCTAAAATCTGCAACATATCTGATCAGTATGGGGCTTTGTTCATTTTTAAGGATCACTCATCTTTCAGTGACAATTTCTGTATATACAAAGCATTGTTTTTCCACATCATAGAAGTCCATGGATCTAATCCAAGTTCATTCTAGACTTTTTATTTTAAAAAAGTGTTCAATTTCCAAATCGGATTTTCAAAAAATCTGGTACCAATCCACTTTAATGAGGTAGTCAAGAATGAAAATTGCTTTAAAATTCTTCCACACTTAAGTTGCAACAAAATGAATAAAATACATGTGATTTTTCAAAGAAAAGAAGTCCTACTGCATGGATCAGAGATTCCCAGCCCAGATATAGGAGTCAAGTTTTTCAAAATGAACACTCACTGCAGCAAACTAGCTAACTTACCAATGAAAGTGCAACACCAAGGCTGTGGCAAAGGCAGACAAACATTTCATTGCAGTTTGCACTAGGTGGTGCACAAGAATAGTTAACGAGCATGGAGACCACTGGCAAGCACTGAAGTGAAATGGCTTGCTGCTGATATGGAATGGAGGTTCAACTTTATTGTGGGGGTGGGGGAGGGAAATGAAGCAGGAATACAAGAATCTAGATAAACTATGATTAGTATAAAGTAAAATGCTATAGATGGTGCAAAATAGACCTTAAAACAATAACTGCTGCAAATACTCAACAGCTCAGTCTGTATCAATGGAGAACAAAAAAGAATCTCTTAAGTAAAGCTTTGTTGACTTGGATCATTAACTTACTTTCTCTTCAGATTATATCAGATTTGATGAATCCCAGTATTCCTTTTCATTTAAAATCACTAACTTTACCCTCATTACTGGTAATATTACTACATGACCAGCCACGTTTTACAATACAACACTAAATTGGAGCTTTAAGTAAAAAAAATGGAAATTTAAATACTTGAAACAACTTCCAAGATGGGGTGCTTTCATATTTTACAAAACCTACCTTTGACGACAGTGGTACAGCTTCAAATCATTACATCAATCGGCATTAAAAAATTGGTAATACAAGTGCACTTGATTCAATATCCTTCACTTTAAATAGCTTCACTATTAATATTTTCATTACTTTTTCAACACCCCTCCCCCACGCACAGACATTCCAGAAGCAATTGAAAAGTATTGCAAGTTTGGGTGTACTTTGTTTTGGCAACTGCAATCTAGCAAAAAGACAACTTACAATTTGGTAGAACTCCAATTAGGTACAACTCCAATTAGATTTCCTACTCTCAAAACATGATGCTCATATTAAACAAATCAAGTCCGCTATTGAGGTAAAAAAACTAATTCTTCTTTGCCGCATCGTATGATTAAGTAATATTACTTAACTTGCAAAAACGCTGTTAATTACAGATGTTGAACCAATAAGCACTACGGCAGTCATAGTAAATAAAAGCTAACTTTTCAGCTAGTTCTTCTATGAAGACAGTCACCGAGTTGCCATCTTGGCCTGCTTCTTGTATATGGGCATTGTAGTATTTGTCTCCTTGCTCAAGTTTCACCTGCAGAAGGATTAACATTTCATTTAAAAAATATTAATGGTAAAAGTGATCTGAACTCCTTAAACATAAACGGAAGCAATGACTGGCTGAGAAACTAAGCGTCATACAGCAATTCACCTTTAAAATACATGCAGAGTAAAACAAAAATTGCTCAATACAGAACTGTACTTATATTTGAAACAGAATAGTGAAGCTACATTGAAAACAAAAAGTGCTGGAAATCACAGGTCAGACAGTATCTTTGGAGAGAAAGTAAGCTAATGCTTGGAATCTAAAAAGGACTCATCAGATCCAAACAAGGGCCATCTAGACTCCCAGCATTAGGTTGCTTTCGCTCCATGGATACTGCCTGACCTGCTGTGATCTCCATTTTCAGTTAATGGAAGTTAGGATTCTTAACACTAACTTCAAAAGCCAAACCCAGTTATTATCTTGTGATTTCCCTTTTTCTATTCATTGCCTAGCTCCCCAACATCTTTATAACATTAATTTTAAATGAAGGTGATAATATGCGCATTTCCACTAAGTTCCAAACATCAACTGCACAAGGAAAAAACTGGGCTGAAAATGTGTTGCTGGAACAGCGCAGGTCAGGCAGCATCCAGGAAACAGGAGAATCGACGTTTCGGGCATAAGCCCTTCTTCCAGCAACACATTTTCAGCTCTGATCTCCAGCATCTGCAGACCTCACTTTCTCCCCAAGGAAGAAACTGGGACAACTATGCACATTGAGGTGACACTGCTAATAAGACAGACTTTCAAACTATTATTTCAAACAAATTCAAATACAGTAAACTATTATCCGGCACCTATGGGACCAAGAGTGTGCCAATTGATCAAATATTCTGGATAATCAAGAGGCCCACAATGTAACACACTAAGTAATAGAAAAATAAAGGGATATACACATCACATGCTCTATTTACAGCATAAATCACAAAATTATAATGCAACTCTGCCTTAAATAAAAACAAACTTACTGGTAGAACTTTCTCACACTCACCCTCACTGACATTGCAGGTACACCACAGTTATATTTTGTGAGGCTGTTCACTTGAACAACTTTATACTGAGATAAACAACTAAACTATAGTAATCAGACAGAAGGGAACTTTGAATGGAGGTATACAGTTTGTTGATTTATCAGGAATGCCGATTAAAACAAAGTTCACTATATTTACTTTGGTGGTTCATCTAGGTCTAAACAATTTCTGCACTGCCATTCACAACGGTTACCTGATAATTTCTTATTTGCTTGTTATGGGACTGTGCTATAGTAAAATGACTGCTTTATTTGTGATGTCGCAGCACAAAGGTTGGCTGTGAACAATATCAAGAAAATAAAGTTATACAAATACAAGGTTTTTTCACAAAATGTCATATTGGGTATCTAACAGGATTGTGATTGTTTTTATTATATTAGCAGCAACAGAGACAGACAGGCCCGTTCTGGACAGCCACAACTCGCAACAGCTTTAAAATCTACTGACCAAGAATATTCATTTGACAAAAACAAATTTAAAAATTAACATTTAAAATATATAATGGACTTAACATTTATCAAAGAGCATTTAGCACCTACCTGACATTTGTCACCTAAACAATATTGCCTTCCAGAAACCACCATGTAGTCCACCTTTTGCTGCTCTATAACAAAACATATGGCTTTGTGAAAGAAGAATGCTGGTCATCTCCATGGCGAGATTTACTACAAATCCTCAAAGAGGAAGCACAAATTGATCTAGACGTATGCTTTAAATAAAATTTAATACTTAGCAAAAATAAGCCATTTAAAAGGGCAGAGCTCCGGATTAGAAATAAGGTATGGGATGTTACAAGCAGAAGATTCTCCACCTGCCCCAAAACCCAAAAACTTTGGGACAACTATTTATGGTTTATACCTTTTCTGCTATCGAGCCAGACATCAAATTCCACATTGCGATAAATTTCTGAATCCAATGCCTTCAATACCTTAAAGGGAAATGGCATCTTTGATGGGCCATCAACATTCTGAAATACAGAAGTTAATTGAATGTTGGAACCAAGTCTTCCAAAAAATGACAGCAGGTAAATTATAACTTTGAAATTATAGAGGAATAAAATCTCCATGTGCAATCATAACTCTTATCACTCACACTGGGGTTCAAATTTTTCAATTCTTGGTACCTTTGCATTTTGAGCAAGATCATAAAAACAAACAACAGTATTTCTTCAAGAGGTTGAAAATGAAATTACATCATTTCCTCCATCATAATATCTGCGGTCATATAATCACTATCTTTGTTCATTTAATCACTGAAAAAAGATAGCCACTGCAAGCTGCCGAGAAGAATCAAAATTGTCCCAAGGTAAACTAGTCAAGAAAATTGATCTGACGTGAAAAATCAAAAAAGGTGGTTACCAAATTCTTCAACTTGTCCTATTTCACAGATATTCCAAACAAAATGATTTTTGCCTGCTCCAAACTAAAATATTTAATCTGTTCCACCTTAAAACTCCAAAAGTATGTCTCTTCAAGCCAGGCATAACTTCAAGAAGCAAAATATGGGAACACATTCAAAATGTGAAGCACTAAATGTGTAATGAGTTAATTACTCGAGAATGTATGGGGAGATAAATCAAAGCATACATTGGAAGATCAAGCAGATTTCTGGCTGGACATAGCACCATTATCAAGAACATTCTATAGTGTTTTAAACACTAACGCAAGGCATCTATGATATAGCTAACTACAGCCAGCTTTATTGAAGCCAGTATTTTGTTCCCCCAAAACTAACTTCCCAATCATTTTACTTTTCATCACTCAGACATCTTTTACAAAATATATTACAAGTAGGAAAAACTGCAGCAACGGTGTTTCAATTCGGAAATTTTAGAAATGGTGTGTCACATGGAGTGGAAGATAATGTTAAAACACTATCACAAGAGCAAGTGAAAAAAAAGCAAGAATTTTATATAACATTGGATTAGAACAATTACAAAAGATAATTTAATGAAATCACGATTGTCCTACAGGACCATAGGGCTGCTTCCTCACAGATTAAACCACCACCAGTCATCCGAGAGTCAACACACCTCAGGTGAATGGAGAGATTGAGAATGAATGAATGAATAAATCAATCAATAAATAAATAAATAAATAAATAAACAAACAAACAAACAAACGAAATGATTTTATCAGTTGTATTCCAGAGAGAAAAAAAACAGTAAAAAATGTATTGCCACAATCCGACACCATTTTGATTAATTTGAAGAAAGGCAGCATTTGGTATGCTTGCCTTTATTCGTCAGAGCACTAATTATAGGAGTTGGGAGGTCATGTTGCGGCTGTACAAGACATTGGTTGAGCCATTTTTGGAATAGTGCGTGCAATTCTAGTCTCCCTCCCATAGGAAGGATGTTGTGAAACTTGAAAGGGCTCAGAAAAGATTTACAAGGATGGTTGCCAGGGTTGGAGGGTTTGAGCTATAGGGAGAGGCTTAAGCATTTTTCCCTGGAGCAGAGGCTAAGGGGTGACCTTTCGAGAGGTTTATAAAATTATGAGGGGCATGGATAGTGAATAGCCAAGATCTTTTCCCCAGGATGAGGAAAGGAAGTCCACAGAAAATGCAGTCAAATGGTCCAAAATACATGATAAGCAGGAAATACAGCCACTGTGTGGGGATTCTTCAGCACAGTCCTATTCTACGCAGTAGAGAATGGACTCCTGTTCATATCATATCATAGAATCCCTTCAGTGTGGGAACAGGCCGTTTGGCCTATCCAGTCCACACTTTCCCCCACCCCATCCCTTAAACTCTATGCTTTCCATGACCAATCCACCTAACCTGCACATCTTTGGACTGTGTGAGAAAAAAGGAGCATCCAAAGGAAACTAATGATGACACAGGGTCAATGTGCAAACTCCACACAGACAGTTGCCAGTGTGTGAAATCAAACCCAGATCTCTGGCTCTGAAGCAGCAGTATTAACCACTGAACCATGGTACGGTCTCATCCAAGAGGGTCACAGCACTTGTTGGAAGGAGCACAATGAGCTATCAACAAGTGACCTTGACCACATTCCACATCATGCTGTCTGCCACCCCTTCAGCACAACCCCAGCCTTAAATGGTTGTAAAGAAAGGCAACTAACATCTCAGAACCAATAAGGCCACCAGTACAGGTGGAATCCCAAACAAAATATTTATATGGCAGAGAAACACTTGGCACATACAGCTTGCCTAATCTTCCTCACAGGAAGGTGGTGAGCATGGGACACAGCATAATTGTAACCATCAAGGGAGACAAAAAAAAAAGTACAGATTGTGGTAGTAACAGAGGGTCATCGCTGCCAAAGGGCAGGTCATAGCAAGAATTAAATGGCCTCTTCTCTATGGCAAAAGGGCTCCTACCAGAGTCACAATGTAGACTGTGCATCAACACACACTCTGGACGGATCACCATGGCAAGACAAGTCCAACAAAAGCCAGACACCTGTAAATGAGATCTATTCCAACACCTCAAAAATGTGAGGAGCTTGATTAATTTTGAGTTTATTAACTTTCCCAAATTTTTTTTCATTACAAAGTTATGAATTTTAATACCTTTGTTTCTTCTGCACTGGGTCTTGCCATTTTCTCCTCTGGAGAGCCCTCGTGATCACTATTTTCTGCACCATTCCTCCTAAGCAGACAAATAAAAAAAAAGTTTGTCTGAAGTAGTGCAAACCATGGTCACTACAACATAGAAATCTTTGATTTAAAACAAACTATGCACTGTGATTCTGGAATAGGCTCCATAACCTATTTGTCCAAATTAGTCTATAAGTTGACAAACAGTACTTTACATGAACCCATCACATGAAAATGTATAATGTAGTCAGGTGCACTTAACTGATATAATATTCTGCAATAACATGAATACAATATCCTAGCCAATTTAATATATCACCTTGCTGGATGCTGACAACTTCGATTTTCTGCCTTTTTAGCTGCTACTCTTGTGGGAACTCTACAAGGATTGCAGCTTTTACTGCCAAAGGTTATTATGTCCTATTACTGGAAACATTGTAACTTGAGCAGGAGAAGGTCATTTGACTCACTGAAATGGCACAGTTTGACCATCTTGGCTGATCCTCTAACTCGATGTTGTACTCAGACTTTCTTCATATCACTTTATTCTACAGACTAAAATGCAATCAGTGACCCCACAGCCATATGTGGTCGAGGATTCCACAGGTTCACCACCTTCTGACCGAAGAAATTCCTTATCTCAGTTCAAAAGGGTCTACCTGCAACCATGAGCTCTTATTCTGGACCTGTGGCCAGGGAAAACAATCCCTGCATCCAGTATCAAACAAAAGTTGCTGGAAAAGCTCAGTGAGTCTGGCAGCATCTGTGAAAAGAAATCAGAGTTTCTCAGAACCTGCATCCAGTCTGTCCAGCTGTTAAAATTTGTTTCAATGAATCTCATTAATCCACTGCAGTTTAAAACAGAGCACGGTGGCACAGTGGTTAGCACTGCTGCCTCACAGCACCTGAGACCCGGGTTCAATTCCCGCCTCAGGCGACTGACTGTGTGGAGTTTGCACGTTCTCCCCATGTCAGCGTGGGTTTCCTCCGGGTGCTCCGGTTTCTTCCCACAGTCCAAAGATGTGCAGGTCAGGTGAATTGGCCATGCTAAATTGCCCGTAGTGTTAGGTAAGGGGTAAATGTAGGGGTATGGGTGGTTTGCGCTTCGGCGGGTCGGTGTGGACTTGTTGGGCCGAAGGGCCTGTTTCCACACTGTAAAGTAATCTAATCTAATTGCTGCTATGAATACAAAGTTTAAAAAAGGTGATAATGCACTTGAACTGGTCCCATACTTCCAGTCTAAATAGGAGTAGTGACGAGGATCATATGGGCTGCATCAAATTCTGTGAGGAGAAAGTGAGGACTGCAGATGCTGGAGATCAGAGCTGAAAATGTGTTGCCCGAAGGGCTCATGCCCGAAATGTCAATTCTCCTGCTCCTTGGATGCTGCCTGACCTGCTGCGCTTTTCCAGCAACACATTTTCAGCTGCTTCAAATGCTGCCTCAAGTAATTTGCACGACTGTGATAATGGGGGACAGAGCAGCCCAGAGTGAAACGTACTGAGTAGGATGTAAAATGTTCACACCTTTTAAAAAAAAAATGCAAAAGCAACTGGTTAACCAAGGACAAACTTTCAGACTTCAGATGTCTGAACACAGAGTGGGAGATTAGATTCTCTACAGTGTAGGAACTGGCCCTTTGGCACAAGTCCATACTGACCTTCTGAAGACTGGGTGGATTAACTCAGACTTATTTCCCTACATTTACCTCAACTAATGCACCTCACACTATGGGCAACTGAGCATGGCCAATTCACCTGACCTATTTTCTGGAATGTGGGAGGAAACACATCATGAGCAATAGAGAAATGTAAACTTTTATCACAGCATTGCCAGGAGGTCACAAGACGTCAGATGATCAGGATAGAATTGGGAAGAATTCCTGCAGTAGGCTTAAGTTTTTTTTTTAAGGTAACAATGACTGGAGATGCTGGAAACCAGATTCTGGATTAGTGGCGCTGGAAGAGCACAGCAGTTCAGGCAGCATCCTCGCATGCTGCCTGAACTGCTGTGCTCTTCCAGCACCACTAATCCAGAATTAAGTTTTTTTTCTTATGACTCAATGAAACAGGGAGAAGCAAACCCATGGGAATAATATTGGACTGGTCATTCTGTAGCGAGCAGACATGAAAGAGAAACGTGGCATCAGGTCTACAGCGGTGCTCTGGTCTTGTTTGATGTTCTACAGCATCCAAAAATCAACTTTGATCTGCTTAAACCTTTAGAAATGTACCTACATCAACCTGAAATAGATTTCAGCCATTTTGGAACATCACTAGGTAACAATTTTACAATGGACTTTATGAGAAAATGATTAATGGAGTGTCAAATGTTTCTCATTGTAGCAGTCTTTCCAACATCCCTGCTAAATCAATTACAGCAGTATGCCACTGTTTACTTGACTAATATTATTACTGAGTCACATGCTGGAATGCAAAGCTAATCAATATGATGCTATTGTTGCAACACCTACCCCTAAAACAGAAAATAAAACATGTAAATCAGAAGTTAGTCATAGTAGTATTGTTTTTGGAAAAGCTTTGTTCACTAAACCTCAAACTGTCTTCACGACTTGAGCCTAAGACCCCAAACAGCAAAACTAGATAAGAGTGTTAGGTGTAGGGGAATGGGTCTGGGTGCATTGCTCTTCGGAGGGTCGGTGTGGACTTGTTGGGCTGAAGGGCCTGTTTCCACACTGTAGGGAATCTAATCTAATAACTTCCCTCACTAATAGCTCATTAACAACCTATTTTTTAAAAATCAAGATGCACTCCAAATTGATAAGCTAGGAAATTCACATACTGAATATCTTCCTGAAAAAGTTGTGCAGTATCACCATTGCTTTGGCAGTTACTGCTCTTTCTGGTTTTCTTGCCATGACTGCGGAACAACTCCACTGCTGCTCGTAATTCTTCTTCATCCACTCCAAAGACATCTCTGTACAGCACTTCATATACAATTGCTGAAATATATGCATTTATTACATTTAGTTAATTTCAACAACTACAGGCTACACAGCTTAACTTTGGTGGTAAGAAAATAGTCAAACAATAATCTGGAACAAAATTGAACTGCCATATGAATAAATTTAGGTTAATCAAGGAAAGCCAGTATGGATTCTTGAGAAAGTAGTGCAAAACTAACTTCAATTTAGAAGCAATAACAGAGGGGGTGATGCAAACAGTGCTGTTAATGTGATACACAAGGACTTCTAAAAGGCACTTGATACAATGCCACAGACTTGACAAAGTTATAGCTCATGGAATAAAAAAAAAGGGACAAAAACAACAAAAAAGGGATACAAAATTAGGTCAGTGACAGGAATAAAACAGTCTTGGTTAATAGATGTTATTCAGGGTACAGGAATATTTGTAGCAGAGATCCCCTTGCCCCTCACCACATTCCCGAAATCTATGTTTCCAACCGAATGAGGAAAAGAGTGGTCTTGGATTGAATTCTGGGAATATTTTTCACTTCTCAACTCCCCGCGGAAAAAAACCCCCACCTGTTAAATCATCTCAAGGATTGAAAACGAGGTTTCCTATTTTTCTTTTACTGAGTTTTACTTGCACCTCTATAATATGCCTCCAAATTTCCTGTCTTTTAATTATTTGGTGGCCTGAGTGTACACACACAGCAGTGTAACGGTTTTTGTAAAATCCTTCTCCAGTGCTTTTATAGTTTGTGATCAATTCTGTTACCTCAACCAACACCAGACGACAACAGATCTTATTTAGCCAAAAGACAAACCTACCTTGACAAATGGCTGCATGCCCTTGAAACTGTTTCGTAAACACACTATCATAATGACCATTGTTGGAACAACAAAGTGAGATCTTTAAAAAAAGAAATATTTCAATTATTTTGTTAATCTTGCAACATTTAAATAAAATCTAAAGTGAAGTCAATAAACATGATCTAAAATCTATGGAGAATCAGTAAGCTCAGAAAATACTGAAGATGTTGGAAATCAAACATTAACTTTATTTTCATAAATGATGCCTGATCTGCATATTTCCAATTTTTTATTTTTATTTAGGAGGTAGTTAAGTTTTAAATGTTTACTTTGCACTTTCTACTCACCTTCATCACACCCTCCCACCTCCCCAATTCCCAGAAATACTATCCCTCCCACTCAATTTTTTTAAATAAGTGTCACAAATTTGTGGACCAGATCAAATCCCCTCAAAACAGAGATAGCCTAGGCCCTAACTTTTATCTTATTTAAAGGTAGTGTAAGGTATCTCAGATATGATTCAATTGGTCAAACTACTTACTTTGCTTTCCATCGAGCAGACACCTCAGCACCATGTTTATAACACCTCCCACCCCACCCTTCAAAAGGAGGGGGGGGGCAAACAAATCCCTCCTACAGGCCCATCTTGTCACAAACTGAGCACAGATAAAATAAGAACAGGAGAAGTGTGCAAGATACCAGTTAGAAAAATATGCATGCTCATTTGTAACAAAACCCTTTCCTTTAATAATGAGGTGAACAGTTTGGTTCTACCGACCTTCAACTGCTGCATAAACACTTGGGCTCAGAACAGAATGAGCCAAGTAAAGCCATCTCCTATTGTCAACTCTGACTTATCCTCTCTAGAGGATTGTCACTGTTCTTACACTGAAGCCTTGATGAAAGGCACAATGAGGATCTTGGGGCATTGTCATTCACACCCTCATGAAACACCAATTGTTCTGTAGCCATGGCTCGGTAATCACTGCTATCTTTCCCACATTAGCCAGCAGTCTTGGAAGATAGCAATAGATAGAGAATAGATAATTTAAAGCAACACAGGATAACTTTAATCCTGATTTTGGCTGTCCATGCATACCCAAATGTTCACTGATTATCTCAACAACTAGAACTTTGGACAAGTAGTGCACAATTCTCCACTAACCAAATTTAAGGGGGTCACAAGCAAGCAATACATTTCAGGTTCAAAGTTCTGTTTCATTAGAATCAGGCTTTCTTTACTTAATTATTAGGCAAGTCAATGCATGATTTCCATACTTGATTTAAATTTACATTTAGTGCTTAAAAACTAATCAGCCTATTGATAAACACTGAGAACAAGGCTATGAACATCTTGAAACAAGAATTAGGACTAGCACAGTTCCTAACAAGAGTCAAGAAATTTTAAGAGCTGTTTCTTACGTTTAAAAATATTTAGGGCAGCAGAGTGCAGGAGACCTGTATTCAACTCCAGCCTTGGATGACTGTGTGGAGTTTGCATGTTCTCCCCATGTATCTGTTTTCTTCCATGGTCCAAAGATGTGCAGGTTAGTTGGATTGGCCATGCTAAAAATTGCCCTGTAGTGTCCAAGGGTGTGCAGTTTAGTTGGGTTAACCATGGTTAAAAACCCACGTGGAGTTGTGAGAATGGGATGGGAGTTGGGTCTGGGTGTAGTGTTGGTGCAGACTCAAAGGGCCAAATAGTCGCTTTCTGCACTGCAGTGATTCTATAGTTCTATATTTGCTTTAATATATGATTTATATTACAACATGAAACGTGTTGATAAATTAATGGTATAAAAATGACAATCTTCTCCAAGAAATGCAAGTCAAACAATACTGAATTACCTTCCCACTGTTTTGATAATTTCTAGAAAAATTCAACTTTAAAAGATAATTGCATATTTGCTTTTACTTTGAAATCAAATATAAACAAAAGACAGTGCAAACAGGCAAAAGCAAACCAAATTCCTATTGTTGATCATTCACAGTTCAGAAGGGCAAATTAAGACTTTAAGCAAATAAGTATTTTATTCAGTGTTATATGCATTAAAAGTTTCTGGAGAGTAAACTAAAGACTATAAATTTTAAACAACCTTCAAAAAAAAGGGTAGATTTAAAGTCACCAAACAATAAAAAATCTTAGTAATTTGAGTGGTAGCTTACCCAGATGCTATTTGTGTTTATAAATAACCCAAGTTAGATAATGCACATACACCCATTGATATTACAAGTGAGAAGGAGGTTTCTCTTACCGTCTTCTCAAATCCATTATTTGTAGCTTGGATGGGTAGTTTTCCAGGATACCGGTAAATGAGAAAGTCACAACTTGACATTTGGAAAAAGAAGTGAATTGGTTATGTTATACAAGCAATATTAGCTTGTTTTCTATTTTGGTTAGAAAGCAAGCAATTTGCTGCAGACTGCACCTCCAAAATCCATCCCCCTCAGTTTGGAGAGAGAGAGAGAGTGTTAACAATTCATGTCCACAGATGCTGACAGCTACTGAGTTTCTTAAGCCATCACTTTCATTTCAGACTTGGGACCAGGCCCTTGCAGAAACAGGATTTTCTGGACCTTGGGAGGCTCTGTACCCAATACAGCCCCCAGGCTCCAAATTTATGCTATCCCCTCAAATGGGATTGAGGTCCACTGGTTGTATGGCAGTCAGTCATTCTGAGGGGGGATAAGGTCAGCTTCAAGGTCACCCTTCAGAACACCAGCATGTCATGATGCAGTCCTGAGCGCAACTTGACGGCAGGGGGAATGGAGAGAGAGATTAAGGAGGCACAATCTGCATTAAAATCCTGCACATTAGTATTTCTTGTCCCAAATCACTACTTAGCCCATGAGCTTATCATGTGTCATTTATTCAAGCATTTTATTGTAATTATGACAGTTCTGCAGTAGAGGGACTGAACTCAAGAGTATGGAGGTTGTGGACTCACCCAATAGAAGTCTTTAGGATAAATAAAAGGAGTTTGATTGGGTAAATGTGGAGCTTTTTGTAAATCCTTGTGGGGCAGCCAGAAACTGGTCATCCATTAGGATTTGAAGGGAATCTATCTTATCCAGTTTATAATGGATGTTGAATGCTATGACTGATAGCTGATGTGATATGGAAGCATTTAAGTGGGATCTAACTAAGTGCAAGCAAGGAAGAGAATGCTGATAAGACTAGAAGAGATGAGAGGAAGGCCCACTGCAGAATAAACCAGCATAGATTAATTGGGCCAAATTATTACTGTTAGCTGATAACAGGATGAGAACAGAATAGAGATTATAGGATAGAAAAGTAGTAAAATATTAAATATCACTATATCTAATAAAGCAGGACTTTTCAAGTTGAAACATTTCTTGGAAAGGATTAGTAATACCAAATTATTGGCCACAAATTTTAAAGGCTAAAAAAAAACCAAAAACACCTGGCATGGAAGCTACTTGAAAATGTGACTAATTTCAAATCAAAAGCACTTTATTGTTTAGAGGAAGATAACATTCAACCTTTCTAGTCATAGACAAACTCTTCTCTGCATCTCCCTCAATTAATTCAAATACTCTTGCACAACATTACCTCAAACTTGTGTTATTAGTCCAAATCCTATGGGATTTGCTAATGAAGTCTACAGACATATCTTTCACTTAAGATCTTCCCAAATGGACATTTACTGGAAATAACTAACACCTCTCATATCACTTGGACTCATTTCCAAGCAACAGATCAGAATTTTGATCTTCTTGTGGCAAGTAAATGTTTAAGCTAACATACCAGATAACCCCAGTTTCTGGCCTAACTAAATATCCATTCTGCCAGATATGAATGGAAAATTACAATAGTTAAAATACCAGTCTTGGACTTTTAAGGTAAGCTATTGCCAGAACTGGAGATTTTTTTTGATATGCATTTGGATAGGCTGGGGTTGTTTTGTTTGAAAGAGAAAGGAAGAGTTGATTTAATCAAGACATATTGAAGAGGGGATTGGATAGCATGGATAGGAAAAAAAGATCTACAGCCTTCACAGAAGTCATAAGTAATCAGCAAATGTGTCGATTGGGGGTGTTAAAATATCCTGCCTCCAGAACAAAGATCTGAAGCTCATTGCCCGAAAACGTTGGTTGTTTGGATAGAAAGGAAATGAGTGGGGCAATCTACACTGGTCTGCCGTGGTTTTGTGATTTCTACCACACTGTAGGCTAACCATCAACTCTTCAAGAAATGTTGCAAACAGAGGCAGAAATCTTCACATTTTAAAAGTACTCTATTTAGAGAGACTCTTACAACGCAGGTTACAGATGAAGAGTCAGCAAGTTGGTAAGAAAACGTTTGATGATGGACTGATTACAATGGGGTAGATTAGATTACTTAGTGTGGAAACAGGCCCTTCGGCCCAACAAGTCCACACCGACCCTCCAAACAGCAACCCACCCAGACCCATTCCCCTACATTTACCCCTTCACCTAACACTACGGGCAATTTAGCATGGCCAATTCACCTAACCTGCACATTTTCAGACTGTGGGAGGAAACCCACGCAGAATGTACAAACTCCACAGAGACAGTTGCCTGAGGCGGGAATTGAACCAGGGTCTCTGGTGCTGTGAGGCAGCAGTGCTAATCACTGTGCTACCGTGCTGCCCATGTGCTGTAGTTTTCCATGATTCAAGTCAAAGTTTCATTTCAAAACTCAGGATATGGGCATGACTGGCTGGGCCAGCATTTATTGCCCATGATGTTTACTGAGCATTAATGCTATCAACAATTGCTTTCAAGATGGTAGTGACTGTCGTCTTCAGCTACTGTAGTCCATGTGGTGTATATACACCCAGTTTTGTTAGAAAGTTCCAAGTCGTCCTCCCATTAGTAAGAGGGAGACAATATAATTCTGTTAGGATAGTCAGTTCACTTGCAGTGGGAATACACTAGTGTGTTCCCATTGCACCTGCTTCCTTTGTCTTTCTAGGTGATAGAGTTGGCAGGTTTGGAAGCTGTTGAAGCAGGCTTATAAAATTGTTGCTGTGCATCTTACAGACAGTACACATTGTTCACTCTTTACCACTGATACACAGTGGCAGCAATGAATGTGATGAATGGATGCCGGCCTTTGTCCTGGTCAGTGTTCAACATTCAAGTATTGTTGGAGCTACACTCATCTAGACAAGAGAGGAAGATGCACCATACTTCTAACATAGGTCTTGTAGATAGTGGTCAGGCTTTGGGATACCCAGAGAAAAGTTGATTACTGCAGAATTCCCAGTCTCTGACCTTATAGCTGTATCATGTGGCTTTCTGGTCAATGGCAACCCTCAGCTATTTTAGTAACATTTGTGCACAAAGGGTAGATTATTAGATTCTCTCCTGTTGCACATAGTATTATTTGGCAATGACATGAATGTTAGTTGCTATTTCACAGTCTAGGCCTGGATGTTGTCCAGGTCTTGCTGCATGTGGACACAATGTCTCAGGATGTCAAGTCACAAACAATTATGAAATCAAGAGCTGATAGCCTGGTTCTGAACGGGAAGTCAATGATGGTTGGGCCTAGGACACTACCAATAATATCCCAGAATTCAGATGACTGATCTCAACATCCACAACTGTCTAACAGTGCAAAGTACGATTCAACAAGCACAGTATTTTCACTGATTCTCATTGACTCGTTTTTCTAAGAGTCCTTGACACATTTAGGCCAATACTCCTTATTGTCAAGGGCAGTCACTTCTACTTCACCTCATTTGTCTTTATTTTAGATATTTGCCCATTGACAGAATGATCAGGCCTTTCATTTTTAATTTGCCACTAGTTAAGTTTTTTTAAAAAAGTTCCACTGCTAGTGGAAAAATCATTGGACACTTACTTGTACATCAGTGATAAAGCATTCATTTCCAACATACCAGCCCATTCCTATAACAAAAATGGCAGGTTTAATGAAAGTTATAAGCATCAGTTTCAAAAGATTCAGACAGTAAGTACTTGCAATATGGTATTTTGCTCAGGTTTCAGCACATTGCCAGGTGGTTAACCAAATTTAAATGAACTGCAAAAGCATGTAACAATATACTTGAGTATATAAAATTATCTACTTTTCCTATTCTGTAGTAAAAGAAAAACTGGCATTACTCTTGTAATATCAAAAGCATTCTGCATTTCTAAATTGAGATGGTGTTGGACTGGGGTGTACAAAGTTAAAAATCACAACACCAGGTTATAGTCCAACAGGTTTAATTGGAAGCACACTGGACAATCACATGAAGTAGCGTCGCTCCGAAAGCTAGTGCTTCCAATTAAACCTGTTGGACTATAACCTGGTGTTGTGTGATTTTTAACTTTGCATTTCTAAATATCTCAAGCAGATCTCAGACCTGTTTAACAAATTCAGCAACTATGCCACAGCCTTCAAGGCATTACAAAACTCTAACCCTTCAATCAATGGGAGAAAGTGAGGGCTGCAGATCAGAGCTGAAAATGTGTTGCTGGAAAAGCGCAGCAGGTCAGGCAGCATCCAAGGAACAGGAGAATCGACAGAAGGGCTTATGCCCGAAACGTCAATTCTCCTGTTCCTTGGATGCTGCCTGACCTGCTGCGCTTTTCCAGCAACGCATTTTCACCTTCAATCAATGGGTCAAACACATTGTTTGATGGGACATGGGTGTTATAGCCGAGGTCATTATTTTTCAATCCCAAACTTCCTGGCTTAATCATCATTTCAGAAGGCAGTTAAGAACAAATCTCTCTGGGTCTGGAGTCAGATGTCAGCCAGAGCAGGTAAGGACAGCACATTTTTCCCCTCAGGGAAATTAGTGAACAAAATGAGTCGTCCTTCAATAACTGATAATATTGATGACTAGTTTTATATTTCAGATAAGGGTTAATTTTAATGTCAGCTGCCATGTTGGGATTTAAACCAATGTCCACAGGACATTAGTCTGGGCCTCTATTAAAGAGTTCAGTGACATCATTATGCTACCATCTCTCTTTCTAATGAGGGGATTGAAGGATATACACTGCCATTGCTCAATGTATAACATTACCTCCATTTGGAAAAGCATTTTACAGATGGTGGCACTGAAATAGATTTGCTCGGATGTACAATAACAATAAGGATTAACATTAGTTTTTCACAATTAATTCCTTTGATTTTTAGGGATTAAAATGGTTTCAAAAAGAATTTAGTGGCTGCAGTAATCACATGAATAGAAGTTTCATGAATCTATTAAGAACCAGTCTGAACTGAAAGTTAACATTCTTTTCAAAAGACTGAAGCCAGCAGGTGTAAAGGAATCTGGATTCCCCCATTAGATTTACACCTTTGAGATTTCTCATGTTGAGGGAAAAAAAAAATCAGTGATTACCTATTTGAAAATACAAATCATCTGTATTTTAGGGATTGCCTTTTGGTTACAGATGAAGAATGTGGATTTATATTTAGAAATGGAGAACTTTTATTCCTTTCTCTCTCACCCCTTGAAAAAGGACAAAACATCTATTGCTTATGCAAACCAGGATAAGCATGCCAAAACCATGAACATTTTCTAGCTTTTTCAACATGGCTTCAGATGTTCTGAAATTGTTATAACAGGTACTTGCTTTCACCAAACACATTTCTAAACAAGACAAAAGGTAGTTGACAATAAATACCACAAAAGCAACCACATTCCACAATGTGACATCAAATAATTGACTAGCTCGTTATCAATGCCCTATGTAGGAAAATAAAAAAGTTTTAATCACAAAATGAAACTAATCTTCAAATGAAGGTGGGCAAAGAATAAATGGATTTTCTGATGTTGAGAATAGGTAAAGTTTAATACTTCATTGTCTAAAAATGCTTTAAAGACAAGTGATTGTGGACTGCCCAGGTAAAATAGGGTATATCAATAAGCACTTGGAATCAGAGGACATTGAGATAAGTGGCTTCTTCAATTGACAACAGAACCAAAAAGAGATTGAAAGAAGGGTTCCAGAGTACTTAGCTAGAGAGCAGAATGTTGTCTTGACAACTTCTATGAGAATGACACTCCATGTAGCCTATTTGGACTCTGGTATCAGGAGCATGCTCAATTATTATGGGTTGTATACTTTGTGTCTAACATAACTGCTTAAACTACCTGAAAATCCCTTAAGGTTGACTGTCTATACAGTATTAGGTAACTGTGGTCATGAACCCACAGAATCTAACACTGTCAAATTGTTGACTTGTGCCAAACATCAAATATGGTGGGACTCCTGGTCTTAACGGACAGTTTAAAAAAAACAAAACCAGGTTGTAGTCCAATAGGTTTATTTGGAAGCACAAGCTTTTCAGAGCCCTGCTCCTTACTCCACAACCACCTGATGAAAGAGCAGTGCTCTTTGGTGCTGTATAATTTTTAAACTTTGTACACCCCAGTCCAGCCTCAACGCCTCCAAATCTTAACTGAATAAACTTCTGACACATATTTGAAACTTTTGATAAAGATTTTGGATGACATTAATTTCTAGCAGCTGTCATGTACAAATGGGACATTGGCATTGTCACAAACTTGAATTAAGATGCTTATAACATTGAGATCAGTTAGATAAGGGACACAGGCACCAATAAATGACAACAGGGAATTTTTAAAAGCTGATGACATGAATTCATGAATTAAAAGAACAAATCATGGAAATGCCAGGGAATGCAACAGATATTTCAGACGTGATTGAAAACACATGACCTTGGGTTCATGACACACTGGAGATGATCCCATTACACCCCCCCCCCACACACACACCCCTACAGACCCATACACATGCAGACCCTCTCACACTCCCACATGCACCCTCAGACATATCATTTTACACTCACTAACATACACTCTTACAGACACCCAACCTCTGCCATCACACCACACCCCTCCCCCCCGCCCCCCACATGCACATGTTTGTGGGGTGAATGTATACTTGCAGAATTATATTTTACTTTGCTCAAAAACTACATGAATCCATGCAAGATTCTGTAAATCCGTTTTTTAAGATGAGAACCAGTCTGACCACTATAGCACAGTCTCACACAGGGCAGCTCACAACGTCAATGCATTATCTGGACCGAAATGACACCAACTATTAAAGTTCACTTGAGAACGTAACTTTAAATGCTCTGCAACTTAAACATGAAAGAACTGAAACCAACATGTTCATTCTAAAAGATGAAACTTAAACAAGCTAGGCCTTTTTCAATAGAAAATTTCAGTCACACACTAAACTTTTGATATAAATTCTGTGTCTTACGATCTTATACTCCACAACCACCTGAAGGAGCAGAGCTCCGAAAGCTAGTGCTTTCAAATAAACCTGTTGGACTATAACCTGGCATTGCAAGAATTTTAGCAATGAAGGAACAATTTTTCAAAGTCAGGATTGTCTGTAACTTGGAAATGAATTTCAAGGTTTCTGTATTCCTATACATCTGCCTCTCATTTCTTGAGGTGGTAGAAACTATAGGTGCAGTCAGGAAGCCTTGGTATGAACACATGACCCTGGCAGCCCTAAAACTTGACAACGACCTTACAAAACCACCCAATTTCTTAATAAAATTGTTCAGATATTGTTGTACAACCCTGGAGCAGGTGAACCAGGGCCTCCTGGCTTAGAGGTAGCGACACCACAAAGAGCCCCTGTAACACTCACCTGCAAGGGTAGATTCGCCAACTTTAAAGTACATTTAAGTCACCATTGGACAAGCATGCGGACGTACATGGAATAGAAGGCATATTCTGTTCAGACAGCAGAAACATCTCCAAATAAAAGGTGAAAACCCTACTTAAGAATGCTCACTCTTAAGCCAGAAAATACTTAGGTTGACCTGAAATAGTAGTTAGGGGGCTGCATCCAGGCTCCACTTTTGCACTTTGATTGGAAGAGGTTATAAAAGGTCTGTTTCTGCAATAAAACAGAGCAAATCCATCCTTCTAAATGAAGAAAGTTTATTCAGTGGACAGAAAGGATTACAGACTTGCCTGGTTTCAAGTCATCACCTGAAGAAGGGCATGTGCCCGAAACGTCGAATCTTCTGTTCCCTAGATGCTGCCTGACCTGCTGTGCTGTTCCAGCAATAAAGTTTCAGCTTTGATCTCCAGCGTCTGCAGACCTCACTTTCTCCTCAAGTCATCACCTGCATGGTACTTTTACAATAATCTTTTCTACACATATGCATCTATGCAATTAAAAATCAGTTTGTTATGTATTTGTTAAATGCCTGAAAATGCATTATACAAAATATAGAAGCCTGTCACTTGCCTGTTCCTTATAATTAAAACTCACAGGAGCCAGCATGCTTTAAAATGCCGTCTTTGGTGAGTAAATAGGTGGAAAAGCAGAAAGTATGCTTTGTTCATTACTTCTGCCCATCTGTAACAGAAGCCACTACCAAAGGAATCCCAAACAACCCCTACTGGGCTTGCAGTAGGGCAGAACTAACACCAATAACAGAACTCAGAACTGGACAATGGCAAGTAGATCCTTAACAGCAATTCGATTTATAAACCCATGGCCAAACTACCCATTCTCCATTCCACCATATCATTACCCTGGTGGAATAAGGAGTGCAGAAGAGCTTGACAAAACAACTGTCACACCTGTAAAGGAAGTACAGATTTGCTGAAGCTAGAGTGAACTACTTGCATACTGTACTTAATTGGATTGAAAAATTAGAGATAAATGATCTTACAAAAAGCAGGTCAAGTCAAAAGATCTGCCAGCCTGCTACATAAAGTAGTGAATAATTGTGCAGAATTAAAATCAAGAGACTGTTAATTCCCAGTGTTCAGTCCAAACCAAGGATCTGAAAGCGAAAGGCTGATGTGTTCTCTACAATCTTCACCTAGATGTGCCAAGTAAATAATACTTAACTTCTTCTGGTATTCTCACATTTAAAGATGTCAGTTTTCAACCAATTCAATCCATATGGTGTCAGATACCAGGAAAAATAAAGCCAACAACATTCCAGCTGTAGCATTTAAACCTGTATTGCATCCTTTGCCAAATTGTTTCAACAACACTAATGCCATCTGTTCAACTATTTAAAAGCTCAGATATGCCCCATCCAAAAAAATTGGGACAAATTTGACACTATTAAATACCAGCAGCCTACTTTCAATCATTTATCAAATTATGGAAAGCATTTTCAGACAGTAATTTGCCATGTTATCAATTTAAGCTCTTCCAATCACTGTTCTAGATCTCTTTACAGCATCAATTCTACCATAGACACTGTAGTTAGAAATCACAATACCAGGTTATAGTCCAGCAGGTTTAATTGAAAGCACACTAGCTTTCAGAGTGCTGCTCAACCACCTGAAGGAGCGGCGCTCCGAAAGCTAGTGTGCTTCCAATTAAACCTGTTGGACTATAACCTGGTGTTGTGAGATTTTTAAACTTTGTACACCCCAGTCCAACACCAGCTCCTCCAAATCATAGACACCATAGTTGAAGTGAAAACTGACTTTGATGTCAAGGTGACCTTTAATCATACGTACCTTTGGATCACTCAAACGTTCCAAGTGTTTGTCTAAAGGGCCATCTATAAACTGAGAAAACAAAAGTTGAATTGCTGCACCATGAAAAGTCAAACTTCATATTACTTTTTAAAGTCAACATATAAAATTCTAGATCTCACAACTCCTGAATTAACTGATACATTATGCAACGAAAAATTCCCTTTAAATAGAACCGCCTCTTCTAAAAAAAGAGGAAAAGGAACATGGGATTTCAGTGGCCTTAAAGTTACGAGGTTCATTCCACAGATAAATATATGTTCTGACTAGTTACGTATTAGAAATATCTACATCGATTTAAAGTCAACATATAACAAAACAGCCAGCCACCAGATGATCTCGCTGCCGAAACTAAACCCACGCATTCCTCTCCCTCCCCATTTTCAGAGGCCAAAAATAATTAGATCCACTAATTCCAAACCATTTGATTTGCCTTCTCCGTACGGCACCGCCAGATTCAACTAGTGATAAAACTCGCAGAAAACAAGAATTGACCGAATTCATGAAATTGTGCCTATCAGTAAGTTACGCTAATAACACGTTTTCCCACGTAATTTGAAGTAGATACGGCGTAATTAAAAATATTACACCTTTAAGTACTCAGTTATTAAACATTGAAGTCATGGTTAATATCATCACCTATTTTCCATCTCAACTTATGGAACATACCTATACCACCTGTACCATTTTTTGGTTTATAGAAACTCAAACTTCAAATGAGTTACCAATACTTACTGCCTCGAATTTACTTCGATTCACCCTCATGTATATAACGCAAGTTTTTCGGATCTCCAAGTGATACATTTGAGTCAAAAACAGCTGTCAAAAATGCAAAGAACTTTTTGTCAACAAGAGAGGGACAAGTTGAAAAATAATGTCTGAAGTTCTGAGATATAATCTTCTTTTCTGAAAATCAATTCTATGAAAACAAAATATCAAACTAACAGGAAAGTTGGCCAAACACAAAAGTAAAACAGTCTGATGCAGTTTTAATTGTTGTTTGTTTTGCTTACAAAAACAAACGTTGGTAAGAGTTTACCTGCTCGGAAACAGTCCTGAAGAGACAGGAGCCATCCTTGGCGGTGAGTTTTCGATACAACCCCTGACTACTCAGATACTCATCCATGGTCACTTCATTCAGAGATTTCTGGCCGAAATACTTTCTATCCCCCTTCTGCATTTCTCCACCCCGCCATAAGGTAACATGTGTTTTTTTTCTTAAAATATATATATATTTTTTAAAAAAGGCTAGATAGAATTTAAGCTAAAAAGCAAAACGCTGTCGAAACGGGAAAAAAAAAGGATTTTTTCCCCCCCTCCCCAGCTCAAGTTGAAAGAATCAGGATTTTTTGAGCAACCCTGGGCCGAACCAGATCAGGTGCATCACATCCTAATGATTACAAATCACTTCCCTCACCCACGCCCACCCGCCACACAGTCTCCAGCACGATGTTCAATAGCAGCACACTGGAACAAATTATTTACATTAGCTCTTCATCCTTTAATGTTTATATTCTATAAAAGTGACGCCCTTAATTCTGACATTTCACATAATTCATATCAAATGCTTTTCTTTAAATGACAAGGACGTCCGGAAGTTTGAAAGGTCATTTATCTTCAAGAAAACTTGCATTATATGTAGAGCAAGATTAACTATTGACGCGATAAAACACGAAATGCATCGTCACCTCACATGTCTGTGATGTCACAGGTAAAGTAGCACTTAAAGAAAAAGTTTTTACTTAAAGCTCATACCCCTTTAACATTCTAGAATTAATTCAAAGGCTCAGTGCTTCCACAAGAATATGTACTATTTGCATAGAGCCTAAGGGATACTTTCTAGCATGCGTCTTTAAAAAAATATTAATATCTTGATTTGGAAAATGTGGAGCTACACAAAATATTTATAACACAAACGAATCAGAAGTGACAATTTCCCATCGTGATAGACATTGGTTGGTGCTCCAATAGATAAAGGAGCCTTGATTCAATTTCTAATTCATGATAATTTAGCCAGTTATAATTGAACTCTGCTCCTGAGGTAACAAAAAATTAGAAAGAATTGGTTACAGTTGTCTGTCCAAAGGTTAAGTGATCCTTTTTGGGAAGTATCCATACGTGGATTTTGGCTGTGGCTTGGATTTGATTCAACTACAATACTTTCTATGGATAAATAAGCAGTGACTAATACCTATTTGACTAGAATAGTTTTTTTGGACATAATTCCAATAGGAGTTGAGTTCCTCAGAAAAAGTAGTAGTGAAAATAAAATGCTTTGCAAAAACAGTAACTATTTTATGTACTAAAATACTAGGTGCAATTTGTCAAGGTAATGTTCTTCTGTTCTGATCAACAGCCTCAACCCAAGGCACTCTCTTTCAGCAGTTCTCAAATTCCAAAGTCATGAGGAACAGTACTAATCTTGTCTAATAAAGCACAAAGTGGAATTTTTCCACAATAACATGTAATAACTACATTAATAATGGAAAGAAAGGCCCTCTAAATCACATTATGCACCTCCAAGTGTTAAAATGGTCACTGCTGCAGGAAAGTGGCCATGTAGCTTTCATTAAGGTGATGCAACTTTGCATTGTAATTATTTTTCATCAACCAGTTCAGACATATTCTGACATGCATCTAGGACAGGTGAGAGCTGACCTTTTATCTTCTAGTCCAGAGGTACAGATTCTACCACTATACCACAACAGCCCTACAACTTGCATTGTACACTTGCAAAAAAATAAAATAACAATCAAATGTTTGTGCAAGTAATTAAAATATTAAAACACTTATAATTGCAACACATTCCTTCTTAGCTGGAGTCATTAATCTAGTTAAGAGAAGAAAAGCAGGCTGTACATTCATACAATCTTGTGGGCTGTTGTGGTTTAATGACAGTCCCCTACCTCGAAACCAAGAGGCCTGGGTTCAAGTCCCACCCACAAATTTTCCAGGACAGAAAAAATAGACAATATACCTGATTTCTATTATCAGGGCCATCTCTATTAACAACATGCACTTAGTAAGTTCATATTAAAAGCAATATAATTTGGGATTGGCTTATTGGCAGTTTCATAACATTTAATAGATTTGGGTTTTTTCTTAAATATTGGACCTGCTTTCAATTAGGTCTATGCAAATTACTTCACATACCAACCAAGAGGTACATAAGATTATTGGGCTCACATGAAGATCATTGCAATGACTTCTTAAAGAATTAATGGGCTGTGTTATAAATTATACTTTTAATTAGAAACACAAGTGCTTTGATGATGAGTTAAGAATATCAGAGGTGTGTAATAGTGTCTCTGAACAGAAAATAAAAATAAATAAAAATTTAAATGAAAATAAGGAATGAATAATTAACCAGCCAGGTGGTAATTGGTTTTTGAATGGTGTGCCTGATTGAATGAGATGAAGAATTTAAGGGAAGAACTATCTTCTTTTGCTTGTGTGTTGCCCTTTTGATACTCTTGAGTGGATGAATATTCTCCCTAAATTAACTATCATAAAATCAAGTTATCTGTTTACTGTGGCATTGGGGTTTGTCAGATGTTGTGTGGAAATTGGTTGTAACATCTCTTGCATTATAAAAATGACTAGGCAAAAACATTTATAGGCTGTAAAGCACTTTAGAGCATCCTGTGTTTGTAAAAGGTGCTGAATAAATACAAGTTTTTAAAAAATTTAGTATATTTGAATCACTTCTTTTCATGTTTTTTTAAAACTGTTACTGTTGTTCTAATGCCTATTCTTTTCCCCAAATGAAATAACAGTCACATACAGGAGGACTCAAATTTGACATCAAAGAAGTAGCTGTAATAGAAATTGGTAATCACTTCAAAATGTAAACATAGGCCCAAAACAGTTCCTAAAGTAATTTTCTTTCTGTCAGACAAGTAGCGTCCAAAGAGAAAGAGTTGCAGAGTTTTGTGGATAATATGGATTATCTGAGTTGCTACTGCAGAAAACCAGTGTGGTGGACCATTTGTAGCTTAGCTCCACCATTCCATGATTTAAAAAAAGCAAATTCTGCAATGAAGCAGGTGCTCCTCCCTTTGCCCAAGTATTGGTCACTGTGCTTTCAACCATGTGGATCCTTCAAAATTCCCTCCCAAACTCCTTTGCCTTCAAGATTCTTTTTAAAATTATCTCTTCAGCTGTTGTTTTGCCTGATTTTTCTTCATTGACTTGCTGTTTGCTTTTTTATTATGCCCGCTTGAAGTATTGTAGGACATATGGTCAGGAGTTTCTTTATCATGTTTATTTATATAGTCTGTTTGAACTTATACTTCACAGGAATGTTGTCAAACAAAATTCAACACTGACTCCTAATATGACCAATGCACAGTTAAAGACTTAGTGTTTAAGGATTGTGGAGGAGTGGGTGTTTTAAGGGGTGAATTCCAGAGCTTGGAGCCAAAATTTATTTAAATTGGAACATCTTGATGTCAAAACAGCAGCTCTTCAATCCACTTTTTATATGTGCTATATAGTATTTTGAATCCAGCATCCATATGCATTTCCAAAGTCAAAATAAAATGTGTGTTTTTGAGAGGAGGCAAAATTATTTTAAAGGATTGTGTACTTCTGGAAGTCCCTATTCCAGAGGACTGTGTATGCTCTTTTGTTCAATTGTTAAGAGATGGACACAGGTTTTTGTGTTCACTCCTGAGAAGCAGGCAAGATTCCAACCTCGGGCGACTGTCTGTGTAGAGTTTGCACATTCTCCCCCTGTGTCTGAGTGGGTTTTCTCCCATACTCCAAAGACGTGCAGGTCAGGGTGGATTGACCATGCTAAATTGGTCTTTGTGTTCAGGAATGCGTAGGTTCGGTACATAGGTCAGGGTTAAATATCAGATAATAGGGTGGGGGAATGGGTCTGGGTGGGTTACTCTTCAGAGGGTTGGTGTGGGTATGTTGGGCCGAAGGGCCTGTTTCCACACTATAGGGATTCTAGGATTCAAGAATGTGGAGTCGAGGCTCAAGGTCAGCCACAGTTGTATTAAATGATGAAGTAGGATTGATGGTGTCCTCCAGCTCCTGTTTCTTGTGTTCTTTTTTAAAAGTGAAATTGTTTACATCATTCTTTGACTAGCTAGCAGGGACTGAATACATATCCTATAACGTTTCATCTGTTACACAGTCACAAGGGCCTCAACTATTTAGACCTCTATCCATTACATAGGGAAAGGGCAAAATGTATGGCTAAGTTTTCTAATGATACCAAAACAGATAGGCAAGTTGTCAAGAGGTAAAGACCCTGCAAAGGCAAAATACGAACTGGTTCAATTTGGTATGAAGGATAGAGAAGTACTGGACTATTGAAATGGAAGATTGCTCATCTCATTAGTATAATGGGATCTGCGAGTCCTGGCACATTAATAACAGAAACTTGGGATGCAGATACAGCGAATAATTAGGATGGTAAATTGAATGATGGTATTTATTATAAGGGGAGTAGAAACAGAGGAATGTAGAAGATTTACAGAGCTGTGCAGGGCCTTGCAGAAATCAAATCTGGATCACTGTCTACAATGTTGTTTGTCATATTTGAAAAAGGGTGCAATAGCTTTAGAAGCAATTCAGAGAAGGCTCACTTGACTCATTCCTGTGATGAAAGGCTTATCTTGTGAAGAAAGGTTAAACAAACTAGACCAATACCTAGAGTTAAGCAGTTTGAGATCTTGAAGGGATGTGACAGGGTAGATAACAAGAGGATGCTTCTGAAAGTGTGGGAGGCCAGAATTAGGGGTCAGAGTTTAAGAATAAGAGACCCTTTGAAAATGAGGAAAATGTTTTTCTCTGATGGCTGTTCGTAATTCTCTCTCAGAAAAACAGAAGTTGAGTTATTGCATTTATTCAAGGCTAAATTAGACAGATTTCTGATTGACGTGGGGGCTGGACAGGTCACTGAAATGAGACCACAAGCAGATCAACTATGATTGGCAGAACAGGCTCCACAACCAAATTGCTGAGTCATAGAGCAAGGAAACAGACCCTTTGGGGAGAAAGTGAGGTCTGCAGATGCTGGAGATCAGAGCTGGAAATGTGTTGCTGGAAAAGCGCAGCAGGTCAGGCAGCATCCAGGGAACAGGAGAATCAATGTTTCGGGCATAAGCCCTTCTTCAGGAATGGGGAAAGTTTGTCCAGCAGGCTAAGATAAAAGGTAGGGAGGAGGGACTTGGGGGAGGGGCGTCGGAAATGTGATAGGTGGAAAGAGGTCAAGGTGAGGGTGATAGGTCAGACTGGGGTGGGAGGGACACACACACACACAGCGAGGGAGGGACACACACACACAGCGTGGGAGGG
>NC_057724.1:56180758-56201295 GCF_004010195.1 Chiloscyllium plagiosum
CTAGGAACTCTCCAACCACAAGGGATGAACTCGGGTTTCACCAGTTTCCTCATTTCCCCTCCCCCCACCTTGTCTCAGTCAAATCCATCGAATTCAGCACCGCCTTCCTAACCTGCAATCTTCTTCCCGACCTCTCCGCCCCCACCCCAGTCTGACCTATCACCCTCACCTTGACCTCTTTCCACCTATCACATTTCCGACGCCCCTCCCCCAAGTCCCTCCTCCCTACCTTTTATCTTAGCCTGCTGGACAAACTTTCCCCATTCCTGAAGAAGGGCGTATGCCCGAAACGTCGATTCTCCTGTTCCCTGGATGCTGCCTGACCTGCTGCGCTTTTCCAGCAACACATTTCCAGCAACAGACCCTTTGGGCCAACCAGTCCATGCCGAATGTAATCCCAAACTAAACTAGTCCCATCTGCCTGCTCCTGGCCCATATCCCTCCAAACCTTTCCCATTTGTGTACTTATCTAAATGCCTTTTAAACATTATAATTGTGACTGCATCCAGCACTTTCTCAGGAAGTTCATTCTACACGCAAACTATCCTCTGTGTAAAAAAATTTGCTCATCATGTCTTTTTTTTTAAATTCTCACCTCTCACCTTAAAGATTTGCTCCCTGGTCTTGGATTTCCCCATATTAGGGAAAAGACAACTACCATCAACTCTATACCTCTCATTATAGTATAAACATCTATCAGGTTGCCTCTCAACCTCCTATGCTCCAATGAAAAAAAGTCCCAGCCTATCCAGCCTTTCTTTATAACTCAAACCTTCCATATCCAGCAACATCCTGGTAAATTCCTTATGTACCCATTTAAGCTTCATACTATCCTTCCTATAAGTGGATGACCAGAACTGGACACAGTATTCCAGAAGAGGCCTCACCAATGTCCTGTACAACCTCAACATAACATCCAAATTCCTATACTCAAAGGCCTGAGCAATGAAAGCAAGCATACCAAACGCCTTTTTGACCACCCTATCTATATGTGACACAAACTTTAAAGAATTATGTAGTAGATGACAATGCTAGATTTACAGGTCGATTTCTGAAGGATGTGGAAGGATTTCTTCGGGCCTTGGATGGATGTGAGGAGAGTGGTGTGGGCGCAGATTTTGCTCTTCCTATGGTGGCAGGGCAAGTTGTCAGCGTGTGCGCTGGAATACTGTGTCCAGTTCTGGTCATCCACTTATAGGAAGGATAGTATGAAGCTTAAATGGGTTCATAAGGAATTTACCAGGATGTTGCTGGATATGGAAGGTTTGAGTTATAAAGAAAGGCTGGATAGGCTGGGACTTTTTTTCATTGGAGCATAGGAGCATTGGAAATAAAGACGTTTCAACTTCAGTTCTCAGTGCAAACTTTCTAGCAACTTTTTCGCTCTCCCTAGCAGATATTTGAGATTAAACTAGGCTGTTGGTCCTTTTGATTCTGACCATGATGTATTGACATTCCACAGCAGTAAAAAGAACTCCCCTAATCTATCGTGCTTGTGTATGACATGCCTGGCTGACAGCTGGAAAGTGGCAAAAGTTAGAACCACATTTTGGAAACAAACAATTCAGATACCTGTGGACTAGTTAATACTGTAAGCACGCATTCAACAAAAATTTCCAGTAAATTACATCGAGCTTTTCTTTCTATATAAGCTATTGATTCCCCTGCTGCGACTCTTGATGAAAGAATTGCAGACTCTGTACTACCCAGTCTGGAATTGTGATTTTTAGGGTTAGGAAATCAAAGATTTCTTTTTAATCTATGAGCAATTAACAGCAACACCAACAGAGCATCACCAGTCTAATGAAGAGATAAACTAGTCAGTAACTGCACACAAGTATAACAGCAAGTTTTGAGAAGATTTGTAGCTCAGATTGAGGTTCTGTATGCTGACCTTTCAGCTTAGCAAGCAAACCTACATCCACAAGTATAATACCTGGGATCTGGTTCAATACTCTGAAGGGTCAAGGTCTAGGTTCACATATGTTGAATAGGTTGTCCAGTGTTAGCATATGTAAATTTATTCCAGTAAGAAGGGGAAAGGGAGTTAAGGCTTCACAGAGAAACAGATCTTTGAAAATATATGCTTGTTCCTGGCTTTCAACTTGTACTAATGCATGAACAATTTCTAAGTAACAGAATTCACTCACAGAAATACAAGTAATAACATGATGGAACATCAGTGAGGAAATATGTAAAGGACACGTTTATTGCACATCTCAATATTGTATGATTGCTGCTGGACAGTGATCCTTTTCCTGGTTCCCATACAATTATTTTACAAAAGCAAGAATTTTTAAATTTTCACCAAAAGGATGGGTTTGGCTTTTCAGTTTGTTACTAATTAAAAAGATTGGTGCTCAAAATAAATAGAAAGAAAGGCCATCAATGTCATTCGAATCCTAGGACTTTATCCAAAAATGCTGAAAATCTTTCTGGGTGTCCTGGAGGAAATGGTTTCAGGGATGTTGAGTCCAATTTCTGTAATGTTTCAGAAAGTGTGCTGAAATAAGAATCACAACATAATAGTGTTAATAATATGGCAAGAAATCTGTTGTAGCAATTTCTACTTCCTGAACCATCAATGTGATGAACTTGGCCAAGACATCGTGGCACCTTTTGACAGGGCTTACCTAATGCATTGCTTACAAAGTAACTAATTTGTAGTCCACATTTACAGAAAGGACATTGTCTACATAAAACAAAGTACATTGTAACTCTTTAAAGAAAATGAAAAAGCAAATGTACACTGTGTAAATCAGTAATTATCCAGAATCCATAGAATTTTAAATAAAAGGGTGAACATGACAACTTATTTGGAACACATAACAATAATTCACTTCCATTGCTAATTCTCTACCCAAAATAAAATCTTCTCAAAACTCTCGGCACTATTAATGCAGATTTTTCCTATAGTGACATTATCAATATCATTTGATAGATCTGTTGGAATAGATAACTAGATCAAACAACAGTGGAACCCAGACTCCTCCCTAGTTTGCAGTCGAACTAGAGTTCCAAATCATATGGTTTGTTTGGAATGGGTAACCATTTTTTTCCACCCCATTGCATAGTCTATAAATTTTTCTTTAGTTGACTGATATGGAGACAGCTTGTTTCATGAAAGTCATTCATTGCTTAGTCGAAGTTTTGTAAATTGGAAAATAGTAAACTCAGTATAGACTTTTAAATTATTTTAATCCCATAATAAATAAATACTGGATTTGGTGCAGCACTGTGTTAAATAAACCAGAATATCTCAATCTAACATTCTGACTTATAATGGGTTCATGTAGGAAGCTTGAAAGGTTGTACGTTTTCAAATCAATCTTTTTTACACTTATGACTTATCAGTTGAACAAAGAGACCTTGGAGTGCAGGTTCATAGCTCCTTGAAAGTGGAGTTGCAGGTTTTTAGGATAGTGAAGGCGGCGTTTGGTATGCTTTCCTTTATTGGTCAAAGTATTGAGTACAGGAGTTGGGAGGTCATGTTGCGGCTGTACAGGACATTGGTTAGGCCATTGTTGAAATATTGTGTGCAATTCTGGTCTCCTTCCTATCGGAAAGATGTTGTGAAACTTGAAAAGGTTCAGAAAAGGTTTACAAGAATGTGGCCAGGGTTGGAGGATTTGAGCTATAGGGAGAGGTTGAAAAGGCTAGGGCTGTTTTCCCTGGAGAGTTGGAGGTTGAGGGGTGACCTTATAGAGGTTTATAAAATTATGAGGGGCAGGGATAGAATAAATAGACAAAGTCTTTTCCCTCAGGTAGGGGAGTCCAGAACTAGAGGGCATAGGTTTAGGGTGAGAGGGGAAGATATAAAAGAGACCTAAGAGGCAACTTTTTCACTCAGAGGGTGTATGGAATGAGCTGCCAGAGGGAGTGTGGATGCTAGTACAATTGCAACATTTAAAAGGCATCTGGATAGGTATATGAAAAGGAAGGGTTTGGAGGGATATGGGCTGGGTGCTGGCAGGTGGGACTAAATTGGGTTGGAATATCTGGTCGGCATGGATGAGTTGGACGGAAGGGTCTGTTTCCATGCTGTACATCTCTATGACTCTAAGTCACTGTAGAGTTCTAATATCAATCCTTAATTACTGTAACTGAATCACTTTAAACAAAAGCATACTTAAGAATTTCAGGTAGAGATCAATAATTGCTTAACCTGGAATCATTGACACGCTATAGGGAAAAAAAAGGTGTTAGTCATAGATATTTACAGCTTGGAAACCGATCCATTGGTCCAACTTGACCATGCTGATCAGATATCTAAGCTAATCTCATCCCGTATGCCAGCACTTGGCCCATATCCCTCTAAACCCTTCAAGTACCCATCCAGATGCCTGTTAAATGTTGTAATTGTACCAGCCTCCACCACTTCCTCTAGCAATTCATTCCATACATGCACCACCCTCTATGTAGAAAACGTTGGCTCTTAGGTCCCTTTTACATTTTTCCCCTTTCACCCTAAACCTATGCCTTTTAGTTCTGGACTCCTCCACCTCAGGTAAAAGACCTTGTCTCTGTACCCTATCCATGCCCCTCATGATTTTATAAACCTCAATAAGGTCAGCCTCCGATGCACTAGGGTTCTTAACTTGAAAGCATTTATTTTGTAATACTGTCCTACCACCTCAGATTGACCACCCTTCTTACAGCAGTACTTCATCTTAACTGTTGTACATGTCAACATTCCTTTAAGTTACGCTAATTCTTAAATTCCATTCCTGGGATGAGGAGATCACTGGCTGGTGTTTATTGCTGATCCCCAATAGCAATCAAGAAGGTAGTAAGTCTTCTTGATCCACAACAGTTCACATGCTGTAGTTTGACCCACAATAGGGACAGTGTTCCAAAATCTTGACCACGTAACACTGAAGGTACAGCGCGATACATTTTGTCATCAGAATGGTGAGTGGCTTGGAGGGGAACTTGCAGGTGATGTTAAAAAAAATCGCGCATGCATGTATGCACAATGAAGAACTCAGTATTTTAAAATATATCTGTAAAGCTGACAACCTTTTAACTTCCACAGACACCTTGCTTCAGTGACATTCACATCATAGGCTCTGTATCTACTTGGCTAAATGAGGTGCATGGTATAAATGTTAAAAAGAAAACAGTTTTAAAATATCCCACAACAGTCAACTCTTCTCGCCTTTCGATTTTACAAATAATTTACTCTACCTGCAAGTGCAGTAGAGGAGATGCCCATCACTATGCAGCTGTTTGGCTAGTTCCAACTGGTGGTTGTTCATCAACTCTTCATTAATGACAACTACAAGTGACTTTCCTGCTTCAAGGGTCTCCAGACAAGTTCCGGCACCTAGATATTTGTTGTAAAGAGAAAATTTAACTACAATTTTTAAAAAGTGAAAGAAAATACTTTTGGTCAAAGTTTGTGAGAAGATTTGTAGCTCAGGTACTCGTTGTGTTGGTTCTGTTCGCTCGGCGAACAAAACCACAACAAAATACTCTGGCTCCACTGCATTGCTTTTCAATATTACATTTGATAATACTGAGTAACATAACACATAGTATGTTTTTAAAAGTTAATCCCTGGTGCTAATATCATTGAGGTAACTGAAAGTATCAAAAATATTCCATCAACAACTGGTCACTTAGACATATTGCTAACACTGGATCTCAGTAGGGGACAAAACCAAGTACGTTGCTGACGAAATGATTAAGAGGGTGGGAATTCTGCAGTGAGTAACTCACCTCTTGACTCCCCAAAATGCCATTAAACAAGGCATAAATCAAGTGTGTGATAATATACTCTCCATTTGCCCAGTTAAGCTCTGACAACAAATGCTCAAAGCTGCAGTCTGGTTAAGTGACATCCCCCCCACTAATGTCAATAGTCACTCTCCCCCACCACTAATGCATATTGCCTGTAGCGTATACCATTTACAAGATGCTGTGCAGCAGCTCAACATTATGACAGCATTTTACAAATTTGTGACTTCTGCCTTCTAGAATGACAAAGGTAACAGATGCACACCTTCAACTTCCTTTCCAAACTACATGCTGTCCTGCCTTACAATTATTTTGCTACTCATTCAATACACTGGGTCAAAATTCTGGAAGTCCCTTGGCATCAACATTGTGGGTGATCCTGCAACACAACAACTGCTGTGCTAAAAGAAAGTGGATAACTACTATCTTCTCAGGAGCAATTAACAATAAACAATAAATGCTGGTCTACCAGCAACAGCTATATCATGGAAAATTCTTTAAAAAACCCAAAGTACTGGATTCTAGAAGAACAGAATACAAAAATAGGAAGATAATGTATTTTCTCTTAACAGGACACAGGATAATTGTCTTAAATTATGACTGGATCTCATAGTGCAAATGTGAGTAAACTGTTTCCACAATGGTAAAACGTTTTCAATCAGCGAGTGATTAGGTTTGCAATGCACTGCCTGGAAGTGTGGAGGCAGGTTCGGCTGAGACATTCAAGAGGGCTTTTGATGCTTATTTTGATAAAAATAATGTAAAGGTGTGGGGGGAAAGCAGGAGACTGGCACTGGGTAATGATGCTAATTTAGTGAGCTTGTGCAGGCACGATGGTCTAAATGGCCTCCCTCTGCCTTAACACTTTTGTGATTCTGTGACATGAATGAGAATAGAACCATGGGGTCATAAAAATGAGATGACGTATAACAGCAAATTAAGAATCTAAGAGGAATTTCTTCACATACTGAATGAAGCTTGCTATTCAAGCAGATAGAATTGATACATGCAAGGGAATACATACGAGGATGAAGGAAGATGATGGCAAGATTGAAAAAGACTCGAGCAGAGTATCAGCACGGGCTTAGAACAATTTGGCCAACGAGCTGATTTCTGTGATGGAAATTTTATGTAATTACCACAAGCCTAAGTAAGAGCTACATGAAAATAACACTATTATATTTTAAATTAACAGCTTTTTGTTAGTTAACTTCCAATATGACAATTTTGACCTGAACACTGCCAATTTCTCTTTGAAATGCATCTGGTGAGTTTGATGAGCTAATGCAGTTCAGGTCACAAATTCCATCTCCAGTTTGAGCAGTTAGGCAAACTCATCCACAATTACAGTCACAGCACGGCTTATAGTCACGGCTTAAGTGTAGCTGAGCTAAGTAAAGGAAAATCTGCCTGATTCTGGTTCGCTATCCAGAGACACTCGATTAGAGTATTTTATGTTCACATGGTGACAATAGAAATGGGGTCAATTAAGAATGCCCCCATAGTTGAATAAGATTTCAACCATAATTGTTTACTTTTAATTAATGGGATGTAGGTCTACTGTCTAACCTTAAATGCTCCTGAGAAGATGGTGGTAAGCCAATTTTGTGAACTACTGCAGTCCATATCGGGGCACAATTTTTTTAAAAAAGGCTCTTGTTGAAATTTTCTCGATGGCTACATTTGGTTTCCAGAGTCCCATCTTCATTTTCACCAATTTACTAACTTGGTGATACAGTCACATAATAACAATACCTCTGTGACTGAAGGTTTTCCTGCTTCAAGTTAGCTGGGTATTCATTTGAATTAAAAAAAATAGGGTAGTATTCCCTGGCCAATATTTATCCTTTAATAGACATCATAAAGCAGGTGGCCTATTCATTTTCATATGCTGTTTCTTGGCATTTGCTGTGCCTAAATGGGCTGCCATATTTTCTGTATTATAATCATGAGTACACTTAAATAAGTACATAATTTGTAAAACGTTTGGTTGTGAAAGGCACTTTATGAATACAAAAATCCTTGATTTATTCACATACAATCAATACTTACCAGCATGACTGATAACAAGTGTGGCATTTTTAATGTCATCTGCTATCGAGTCCTTGAACCTATAAACTTCAAGAGTGAAATTTGTTCCAACAATAGGCTTTGGTTCAACACTGCCACGGCCAATCTGAAGAATCAGTTTCCTGTAGCCCAAATCTTGTAGAATCTAAGAATGAGCGATAAGGGGAGAAGGTTAATAAATCTGAACAGAGTAGGAATCAGCAACAAATAAATGTGGAATGTTTTTACATTGATTCTGCACAAATAGCTGTGGAAAAACAAGTTAAGTAAATCTTGGGGATTGAACAACATGCATCTGATGATAATTTAGAAAGAAATTCAGGATATTGCTGGATTAAAAGCAGAAACCTTGTAGAAATCATAATACTGGAGGGCTGCCCGGGAACTAGATATTACTCTGATTTTTAAAATAAAGTAGCATAAATAACTCAATGACTACAGTTTACTTCTGGATACACCAGAGATAGTAGTATGGTGATAAGTGTCACTGGACTAGTTGTAAAAAATAGTAATAAAACACATTAGGTCCTTCAAGATCTCTCAAACCACATAAGAAGATATGAATGCAGATGAACAAAAGCTACTCTAAGAGAGGAAAGTTTAAGTACTGCCTTAAAGAAGGAATACAAGGAAGCAATTCCAGAATTTGGCATTTAGTCAATTAAAGACATAGCCACAAATTATGAAGCAATTAGAATTAGAGATGCTGAAGAGGACAGATTTGAGATGATAAGTGATGGAGGGACATAAAGATATATGTGACAACTGTAAAATCAAAGTATTGTTTAACTGGGAGTCCATGTCAGCCAGCAAGCACAGGGACTTTGCATAAACATTGATGTAATTAGAACACAGTTGTTAGAGTTTTGGATAACCTTGAGTTATGGAATGCAGAATGTGGGAGGCTAGCCAGTGTTGCAGAACAGTCAAGCTTGCAGCTAACCAAGGCAAGGAGGAAGGCTTTGGTTCCAGAGGGCCTGAGAGGGGCAGTATCATATGAAATTGTAGAGAGGGAAATAGGTGGTCTTATTGATGAACTGGATAAATGATTGGAAGACTTATCAAGTATAATGACACAGATTACAACCAATCTAGTTTGTTCTGAGGCAGTTACCAGGGAAAAATGTCATTAGTGTCAAGGAATTGTACTCAATATTGTACAAGTACGGTGGTAATTTAGAGACAGAGTAGCTGAGAAAGGTGATGCTGAAGTAGACTAGAGTCTTGAAACAAAAGTAGAAATTGCTAGAGAAATTCAACAGGTCTGACACCATCTATGGGTAAAAAACAGAGTTAATGTTTTGAGTTAATCTTCAGAACTGGACTTGAAACATTAATTCTATTTCCCGCCGTACAGATGCGGCCAGACCTGTTGAGTTTCTCCAGCAATTTCTATTTCCGATTGCTTCAGATCTCTAGCATTTGCAGTTCTGATATCAACAGTTGTAGTTTACATGTGAAACTTGATTTGATGTTTTAATGACATGCGGGCCTCACTTCTTGCCCATCACTAAATGTCTTGGGAAAAGAGGTGAGCACTGACACTCCTGCAGCTTCCAGAGCTTTGGGGCGCTTGCATAAAGGAATGGCGATATATTTCCAAGTCAGGATGGTGTATAGCCTGGAGGGAAATTTGCAAGTAACCGTGCCCCATTGTCTGTGGAGGTAGAGGTGATGGGTTAGGAAGGTGCTATCCAAGGATCCTGAATGAGGTACAGCAGTGCATCTTGTGTTTGTGTTCCAGGTATTATTCCCCAGATTGCAGCTGATGACATTTGCTGTGCCCCAAATCCCCAGCAGGTTCCCAATCCACATTGTTCCCTCTCCCTACTGTTTCCCCCAGACATTCCCAACCAAACCGCTTCCCCCATCCCTACACCTCCCACACCCCTCCCCTCCCCACTCCATTTCTCCTTTGCCCGCCCCCTGGACCTGGCCACACCTCCCGCGCTCCTGATTGGCGACTTGTCTCGCGTCCCCTGATGTTATTTGTCGATGGGGCCGTCAATTCAACGCGTTCCCCCCCCCCCCGGTGGGTTGAGGTGAGTGAACTCACTTGTGTCACCTTTTCCGAAGATACTTCTCGGATCAGCTCATCGAAGCTTGTCGTCCCGACCGTCACAAACACGGAGTCCATTTTTCCGTCGCCGCCCGCTGTTCCCTCTCAACAACTTCGGGACAGCGTCACGAACCTCCCAATCGCCATAGCGGCTGGCCGACCAATACAATGTCCGGGGGTTGGTGGAAGGTGGTGCATGACCAAGCAAAGGCTGGCTCAACGGGTGGCCGACCAGCTACAGCTCACTATTTTCCCTGATCAGAAATACAAAGGCACAGCTGTCGTGTGACAGTTTTCAAACCTCAGTTCCACAGTACATCAAAGCTTCCGTTTTGTGTTGCATCTTTACTTTCAGAACCCTCTGTCACCATTGTCCACCAAATGTTGAAAATTGTAATTAATGGATAGATAATTCTCATGTTGGAGTTTGGACACAGAAGGGTGCTGTCCTTCAAGAGTGTCGTCCTTCAAGCATTGCTATCTCTATGCTTACATTTTTCGGCAGGGATTACTGAATAGTAGAAACTTCAAATGATTCTGTTTTTATATTTGAAGTACGTGCCTGGTTAGGAAATATTGCAGTGAAAACCAACAGTTGTACCTGAAGAGATGGTCTGACTGTCTTTTTACTACATTCATAAGATTTTGGTTAGCTCAGTTTGCAATAACTTACGCTCAATCCTTTGAATTCCACAGACAAATTTATAGCCATAATTATCATAGGATCCCCACCGTGTGGAAACCAGCTGTTCAACCCATCAAGTCCACACCAACCCTCTAAAGAGCATCCCATACCCCCATAACCTCTCTTTTCCCAAAGCTAACATATCTAGTCTGCACATCTTTGGACACTAGGCAATTTAGTATAGCCAATTCAGCTAGCCTGCACATCTTTGGACACTATAGACAATTTGGTGTAGCCAATCCAGCTAACCTGCACATCTTTGGGCTGTGGGAGAAAACCCACACAGATACAGGGAGAAAGTGCAAATTCCACACAGCCAGTCACCTAAGGGTGGGATTGAACCTGGATTTCTGACACTAAGGCAATCGTGTGAGCCACTGAACCAAGCAAAACTGTTGGGTTCAGATTGCATCATTTGCCAAGGTGGGATTTGAACCTGGGTCTTCAGAACATTAGCTGAGTTGCTGGAATAATAGTCTCACAATAATATCACTAGGCCAACACTATATAATGAATGACACTATCTACTCGGCAAATAAACATTCCCCTCCCCCTCAATCTCCGATCATCCCAGCCACTTTTTCCAGTAATCTCTTAGGAATCGAAAATGAGTGACAAAGTGGGTTTTTTTTGTGAAAGTTTAATTCCGGATTTTGGGTACTGCAAATGGCTGACATAAGAAAACCTATCACTGTACTTTACAGCTCCCAAGTTATAGACAAGTCAGCTTCTCTGATAATTTGATGTGGACTGTGCATTCTCATTGGCATACAATAGCACCCTACCATACTGCTGAATTGGGTGCCTGGAAAATTAGTTTGTGTGAGAAACAAAAGCTCACTCACTTTAATAATTTCAGTCCGAGACAAATATCTGAATCAGCCGTTTATTTGTACACCTATAGGTGGGTGCTTTGTCTAATTGCTAGGTAAGGCAATGACAAAATGCACAGTATATCCCAAAAAACCCTTGCAATTTATACTGTTTTTTTCCCATATGTTTTCCTTATTCCATTGTCTGTTCCCTGCTTCGCTTACGTCACTCATTTCCTGAAGACTTATCCCACAACTTCTGTTTATCCTGTCTTGTCCGTGACAAACTCTTATCTCTGACTCCCATAAGGGTGTTTGACGTCAGTCTATTATAGATTATTGATTAGGCATATCTTTTCTTCTATCAGCATCTATTTCTATCCAGAGGCCACTTTGACCTCTTTGATTAGGGTTTGTTCCTGTGTCTCCGAGTAGGGGGAAACAGATGCTTTCCTGTTTGCCCATATATCCACCATTGTTCTGTATTCACGTCTCATGCTAACATATCCTTTCTTTTTGCTGAATATGTATTTTCTCATTCCTGTTCTGTATCAGAATTTATACTTGCAGAAATAACATTAATTCATTTATATCCCACAGTTTGTTTCCAATTTACCATTACTAAATGTGTCAGCTTGGACTCAATGAGGGATTCCAAAGGCATCATTATACTTGTTTTCCCCCATTGAGTGACTTAGACCCACAGTAATGTGGTTGACTCTTAACTGTTCTCTGGGGAATTAGACAAAGTGAGGACTGCAGATGCTGGAGATCAGAGTCAATAGTGTGGTGCTGGAAAAGCACAGCAGGTCAGGCAGTATCCGAGGAGCAGGAGAATCAACGTTTTGGGCATAAGCCCTTCATCATGAATGAAGGGCTTATGCCCGAAATGTTAATTCTCCTGCTCCTCGGATACTGCCTGACCTGCTGTGCTTTCCCAGCACCACACTCTCGACTCTGGGGAATTAGGAATGGACAATAAGTATTGGCCTAGCCAACAACGCCCACATCTCATGAGTAAACAAAATAATAGTCACATTGATTTAATACTAGTTAGGTAACATGTAACTGGATCAAAAATCACAACGGGGAGAAAGTGAGGACTGCAGATGCTGGAGATCAGAGCTGAAAATGTGTTGCTGGAAAAGCGCAGCAGGTCAGGCAGCATCCTGAAGAAGGGCTTATGCCCGAAACGTCGATTCTCCTTCCTTGGATGCTGCCTGACCTGCTGCGCTTTTCCAGCAACACATTTTCAGCTCAAAAATCACAACACCAGGTTATAGTCCAGCAGGAAGCACGAGCGTTCGGAGCGCTGCTCCTTCAGGTGGTTGTGGAGTATAAGATCGTAAGACACAGAATTTATAGCAAAAGTTTACAGTGTGATGCAACTGAGATGATATTACTGAAAAAGACCTGACCATGTTGGTTTCATTCTAAAAGATGAGAGACTTAACAAACAATCCAGGTCTTTTTCAGTAATATATACTCCACAACCACCTGATGAAGGAGCAGCGCTCCGAAAGCCAGTGCTTCCAAATAAACCTGTTGGACTGTAACCTGGTTTTGTGATTTTTAACTTTGTACACCCCAGTCCAACACCAGCACCTCAAAATGGTGAAACTGGATAGATTATTTTTTTCCTTTTGTGTGTGCTTTTAATAGTTAAGTAACCAAATACTTGGTAAAATGAGCTTAAGCTGTTTCATAACAAGTGAACATAGAGGCAACACATATGCTCAGCCTTAGATGATTAAATTATGTGACTAGTTATTGCTTATTAATTTAAGATAACAAAAGCACCTACATTAGTGCCCTGTCTTGCTTCACTTGAACAAAATAACATTTATCATCATAATTGCCTGAGCCCAGCAAAATTTTGCCCTTAAACCTTCGTTTCAAAATCTAATATATGTGCTTTCTGTCTTTTTATTGTTGCCTGTTGGCAACATGATTGGAAGTCATATGCTTAACCTCCCAGCATCAGGGAACTCCTAATGCAATTGACTTGATAGGTTTATCGATTGTCAAGCCAGGCACTCAGATTGATTGTTTACAATCTTTATTGAATTGAATTAGGTTTATTATCACATGTACTCACTGAATACAGTGAAAATTCACACAGTACAGGTGAAAGGTATCTGTGATCACAAAATGCTGTATGTGAACCTTTCAATTGACCTATCGTGTGTAGTCCGAATTCTTGCCCCAAGCACTCTTGACCACAACATAAAATATTACAAAATCAATCCCACTAATGACAGAGATGCATTAGCAACATATTATGACCTGGAAAATTCACCCTCTTTGCCAAAATAACAATCACCTTCCAAGGTCCCACTGTGAGCGTGGATCAAAAACATACTGTTCACTAAGGAGAATGGCTTGTTGCTCTAGAGCTGTGATTCTTGCTTTGAATGTTGTGAGTGTGAGAGGTCCTGGTTGATTTCTTGTCCTCTCTAATTCTATTCATTAGTTCTACATTTAAAAAACCTTGTGTGCTAAGGATGGTTAGCATCTTCTATGGCCAGGAGGTCCCAGCAATGCTGTATTCTTGTGCCTCTGGTATGAGGGATAGTAGGGTGTGTGGGAGAGGCTTAGTATGAGTCTGTAATGAGGTGAATTTCAGAGAATAGCTTAAGAAATTTCATGTGTAGAGAAAACTCCTGTGAAATTCTCCAAAATTGATACATCTGTTTTCTGGTAAAATCAAGCGTCATTTTTGACACTAGGCAGAAAGAAAAAAAGCCTTGAGAGATAAATGATGACTGTTTCCAGATCAACGTGTATTACAGATAATTGTGTGGAGAATTGAGGAGAGAAACTACTGACTTCTGTGGAAACAGCACAGGTTGTGTGCTCTGTAAGACCTGTGCTCTGTTAAATGTTCACCTAGCTAAAGGCTTCGGGTTTCACTCCAGCTGTGGTATTTAGTTAATAATGCGGAAACTTACCCAGGCATATCTTATTTATAAAGGCAGGACAACCCCAATCTGGTCAATTCCCTTTGTTTCATGGCACGATGGCCCAGTGGTTAGCACTGCTGCCTCACCGTGTCAGAGAGCTGAGTTTGATTCCAGCCTCCAGCAACTGTGTGGCATTTGCACATTCTCCCTGTGTCTGCGAGGTTTTCTCCCGCAGTCCAAGGATGTGCAGTTTAGGTGAATTGGCTATGCTAAATTGACCATAATGTTCCAGGATGTGTAGGTTAGGTGCATTAGTCAGGGGAAATATAAAGTAAATGGTTAAGAAATGGGTCTGGTTGGGATACTTTTTGGAGGGTCACTGTGGACTTGTTGGGCCAAATGGCCTGTTTCCACACTGTCAGGATTCTATGGTTCACCTGGCACCAAAGATTAGTGACGCAATTTTCTACTTCAACAGATTTGCTTTATTCCTTTATCTTCAAATGAAGTTTAAAGCAACTCTTAATGTCTGCTAAGTAAGAGTGAGGGATAGTAAATACACATAGAAAAAGTTTTTAATTTTGCTGGCTAATTTCCAGATGCACAACTTGTGGTGAATTAAAGGATGTGTTGTTCATTCCGTTAATAACACATAGATTTCATTCAACTGTGATCAGCTCAGTGGCTGGTGGAATCTCCTTTAGTTCTTTGGTGATGTTTCATACTAAATTCTTGCCTCCATCTCATTGTGTCCTTTTATGACTTTACACGGAGCTCAGGGTGAGGGACTACTAGCGTTTTTTTCTTTACCCATCCATATTGAATTCAGATGGCTGATATATAGCCATTCGCACCTCACCTAGACACAACCTTTGTCCCTGTGCTATACACATTACCATTGTCTTTGGCTTCTACATCATGAAATCTATATAACCAACCACCCTTGTACAGACTTTATCTTCCTGCCCTCTTGCCCCTTCTGTTGCCTTTAAAAACACATATTTCTACTTTCCTTCTGTTTCAAATGATTTACTCTTTCTATGGATACAGCAGAGTATTTCAAGCACTTTTTGTTCTGATTTCAGATTTCCAGCATCTGAATATTCTGCTTTTACAACCAGCCCACACAAGTTACAAAATTCTACTGAGAGCTGTGAAATATTGGGTCAATTTATTCAAGAGTTAATTGCTTGGTAAACAGAATACTGGCTTTGTGTCTGGGTCAACTAACTGCCTCCAGACATTGTGACACCGGCATGTTCTGTTGCTTGAGTTACATTCTAAATGCTTGCCTATGTTTTTCTATTTTTTCATCCAACATGACACAGGAATTTGAATTTTGCCATGTGATGAATTAGTTCTTCACATGGGTTTCTCAGGCAAAGTCAGAGAATGCAATGTTTTATAAAGTAGTAAATATGAACCATGGCTTAAAAATTTCATTCTGGAACATTGTTTTGGAAAAACCTCAGAAAACAAGTCTTTCTCAAACTGAATCGGTCTGCCACTAAACCAGTAGAATCCTGAAGTTGCATGTGGGATATTAGGCAAATATTTGCATTGTTTCATGCTTTTCACAACCACCAGATGTCTCAAATGCTGTGCAATCAATGCTGTTTGCGTTTGTCTCTGCATGTAGGAAACATGGCTCAGCAAATCTAAGAAACATAAAGGGGTTGATGACCAGATAACCTTTTCTGTGAGACTGATTGATAAATAATACCCAGCATAAAGACAGAACTCCCCTGTTGTCATTCAAAATAGTGCCATGTGATCTTTTATATCTAAGTGGGAAAATGGGGTTTGGTTTAGCATCTGGTCTGAAAGATGTCATCTCCAACAAAATACTTCTCCCTCAACATTGCACTGAAACACTTGTGCTCCAGCCCTGGAATGAAACTTGAACCCAGAACCTTGTGTTTCAGAGCTGAGGGTGCTATGAACTAAGCCACATCAGGCATACCTTGTATCATAACTGTATTGCCAGTCATTGCTTCTAATGAGAAATCTGTTGGGACTACAGTACTTTACCTTGACCTTCCAAGATACTGGCAAAATGCTGGTGGAGTAGGACTCCTGAGCTGGAGTTCATCTGCTCCATCCGTTTATTTTTTTCTCTCTTTTCATTTATTTGTTTCCTTTTTTTCATTTTACCTCCCATTCTTAGGCACTGTTGGGGTAGCCAGTGCAGACTCCTGGCCTCAGTGTGGACTCAGACTCGCAGCCTCAAGGTGAAGTCTGGCGTGGTCTGGGTTGGAAGGACTATTATTTTGAACTCTTATTTCTCTATTTTTCTAAAAATGAATACAAAGTCCACCAATCAATTTCTCTATTTTTCTAATTGATTGGTGGACTTTGTATTCCTTTCTTTTCTAATTTTTTTTCCCTATTTGTTCTTAAGAACCTGTATCTTGGTATCTAAAATGGTGCCTTAAGTGGCGAATAGTAAACTTTTCACTGTATTCATGTGATTACCAGTGACAATAAAGATGATTTTAATTCTGTTCTAATCTTAGCAAGTTGTCTGTGTGCTGAACTAAATTGCAAATTACTAACACGTCATGCCATGACTGTGCTCATACAAGAGAACAGGCCAGAATCTTCATCGTCACAGAACCAGACTGGCACAATTCATCATAAAATAACTGGACAGGTTTACACACAGGATTTATGTTACTGTTGATTTTAAATATTTACTGTAGTTGCCACAAAAGTATTAATTTGTCAGAGGAAAATTTTTCTGTTGGTTTTTTAACACTAGACTTTCAAATTAATATGTCCTCTTAGTATTAATGTTTAGAATTATACTGGTCAAAACTGCAAGAGTATATTTTTATTTTTGGCATGAATTATTAATGTGTTTATATTTAGTGAAAAGTTAAGGTGCAAAAATGTTTAAGACAGAAACGTTTAATAATGAAAAGGCATTAAAAATTTGTTTTTAATTCAGTGCTAAAACTGTATGGTAATCAGTACAACTTTCAAGTTACCAAAAGGCACACTGATATTTGTTTACCCATTCAGATTTCTCACTTTTCTTTAGCAAACCTGTGCTGAAATTCAGGGCCAACATCTGAGAAAGTGCGCTCATGCCAGAACATTGCATAATTTCGCAATGGGTCTTGGGCCTTGGAAAATCTAAGGAGAAAGTGAGAACTGGAGATCAGAGTCAAAGAGTGTGGTACTGGAAAAGCACAGCCGGTCAGGAGCGTGGAGACTGTCACTGGATTCCTGATGAAGGACTTATGCCTGAGAAAAAAGGAGTATTCCAGATGAAAGGGGTAGCCGTGGGCACCAGCATGGGCCCCAGCTATGCCTGTCTATTTGTTGGTTAGGTAGAACAGTCCATCTTCTGGACTTACACCGGCACCACTCCCCACCTCTTTCTCCGCTACATTGATGACTGCATCGGCGCCACCTTGTGCTCCCACGAGGAGGTCAAACAGTTAATCAGTTTCACAAACACATTCCTTCCCTTCCTAGACCTCTTCATCTCCTTCAATGACGACCGACTCAACACTGACATTTTTTACAAACCTACCGATTCCCACAGCAAACTGGATTACACCTCCTCCCACCCTACCTCCTGCAAAAATGCTATCCCGTATTCCCAATTCCTCCGCATCTGCTGCATCTCCTCCCACGTTGACCAGCTCCACCACAACACACCAGATGACCTCCTTCTTTAAAGACCGAAATTTCCCCTCCCACCTTGTTGAAGATGCTCTCCAATGCGTCTCATCCACGTCCCGCCCTCGAGCCCCACCCTTCCAACCGTAACAAGGACAGAACCCCCTCCCGCTCCCCAGTCCTCATAAATCGCACCATCTGCCAACATTTCTGCCATCTACAAATAGATCCCATCACCTGGGATATATTTCCCTCCCCACCCCATCCACTTTCCGCAAAGACCATTCCCTCCGCGACTACCTGGTCACGTCCATGCCCCCTAACAAGCCAGCGTCCCTCCTGGCATCTTCCCCCTGCCACCGCAGGAATTGCAAAACCTGTGTCCACACTCCCCCCTCACCTCCATCCAAGGCCCCAAAGGAGCCTTCCACATCAAACAAAATTTCACCTGCACATCCACACATGTCATTTATTGAATCCATTGCTCCCGATGCGGTCTCCTCTACATTGGGGAGACTGGATGCCTTCTCGCAGAGCGCTTTAGGGAACATCTCTGGGACACCCACACCAATCAACCCCACTGCCCTGTGGCTGAACATTTCAACTCCACCTCCCACTTTGCTGAGGACATGCAGGTCCTGGGCCTTCTCCATCACCACTCCATCGCCTGGAGGAAAAATGTCTTATCTTCCGCCTTGGGACCCTTCAACCTCAGGGCATCAATGTGGACTGTTTCCTCATTTCCCCTCCCCCCACCTTTCCCCAGTTCTAACCTTCCAGCTCAGCACCATCCTCATGACCTGACCCACCTGTCAGTCATCCTTCCCACATATTCCCTCCACCCATCACCTTTACCCCCATCTCCATCCACCTATTGCACTCTTAGCTACCTTCTACCCAGCCCCACCTCCCTCCCATTTATCTTTCCACACCCGAGGCTCCCAACCTCATTTTCGCAGCAGAGAGCGGCGGGAGCTGGGCGGAAGTTCAGACGGAGCGCAAAGCCGGTCGGGAAGGTAAGTGATTGCTATATAAAGAACTTACCTCGACGCCAACGGTCTTTTCGCAGCAGAGAGCGGCGGGAGCTGGGCGGAAGTTCGGGCGGAGCGCAAAGCCGGTCGGGAAGGTAAGTGATTGCTATATAAAGAACTTACCTCGACGCCAACGGTCTTTTCGCAGCAGAGAGTGGCGGGAGCTGCGGGGAAGTTCAGGCAGAGCGCAAAGCCAGTTGGGAAGGTAAGTGATTGCTATTAGAGTGGGTGAGTTCTAAACCCCAGGTCCTACAAAGTAGGGTCTCCCTCCCTCCCTCCTCCTCTAACCTAAATTAAGAGTCCACTGACTTGCCACAAAAAGAGGGTCTAAGGAAGTTTGGATCGAAGAGTGAGGCTTCAGCTCAGGAATCTTTGACAAGGAGGTTGAGTGAAGTGATTACGCTCCAGTTGAAGAGGGTGAAATCATGACTGCCCAGCTGGTTCAGTGCGCTACATGCTTGATGTGGGAGGTCAACGACTCTGGAGTGTCTGACTTGTATAAGTGTGGAAAGTGTGTGCACATTCAGCTATTGACCGAGCATATTGCAACGCTGATGAAAGAACTCGAGGACCTTAGGCTCATTCGAGAGAACGAGATCTTTCTGGACAAGACCTTCAGCGATGTTATTACACCAATCATGCCAGAAGAGAGCAGAAGAGAGCAGACGATGAGGAAGGCAGAGAGGAGACAGGTGCAAGAGACCCCAGGAGAAGTACCTGTCTGGAACAAGTTGAAGCTTTTGGAAACGTTAGAGACTGATGACACTGCCAGTTCGCAAGGCGGCCAGGTCTGTCAATCAAAAGTTGGCGCAGAGGCAGAGCGGAAGAATCGGACATCGCACAGAGCCGTGGTAATAGGGGACTCCATTGTGAGAGGAACTGACCGGGGTTTTTGTGGCAGCAGGCGGGACTTAAGGATGGTGTGTTGCCTTCCTGGTGCCAGGGAGAAAGACATCGCGGACAGAGTGCAGGAAATCCTCAAGGACGAGGGTGAAGAGCCAGAGGTGATGGTACATGTCGGCATAAATGATGTCGGGAAGAAGAGGAGGAACATACTACAGCGGGACTTTGGAGAACTAGGAAGAAGGCTGAAAAGCAGGACGTCCAAGGTGGTTATCTCCAGTTTGCTTCCAGTTCCTAGTGCTGGTGTGGCTAGAAACAGGGAGATAATGGACTTGAACGTGTGGTTGGGGAACTGGTGCAGGAAGCAAGGATTTAAGTTCTTGTATGACTGGGGTATATTTTGTGGTAAGCATAAATTCTACAAGAGACACGGTTTGCACCTTAATAGGTTAGGGACCAGCATTCTGGCAGGCAGGTTTTCTACTGCAGCACCGCTACATTTAAACTAAGTAGCGGGGAGGAGGGGACACACTGGATGTTTAAAAAGGAAATTGAAGGGAAAGTTAGAACAAGAGAAGTCAAGAAAGACAACTGTATCAACAAGGCAGAAAACTCGGAAAGGGATCATGCTGTAAGGTTGAGTGAAATAGGGGTTGATGGGAAGGGTGAGAGTAGTAACGTTAAAAATACTATACATGAATGCACGAAGCATTAGAAATAAGATGGATGAGCTTGAGGCTCTTTTGGAAATTGGCAGATACGATA
>NC_057724.1:56204624-56309451 GCF_004010195.1 Chiloscyllium plagiosum
AGGAGAAACTTCTTCACCCAGAGAGTGGTGGCTGTGTGGAATGCTCTGCCCCAGAGGGCAGTGGAGGCCCAGTCTCTGGATTCATTTAAGAAAGAGTTGGATAGACCTCTCAAAGATAGTGGAATCAAGGGTTATGGAGATAAGGCAGGAACAGGATACTGATTAGGAATGATCAGCCATGATCATGTTGAATGGCGGTGCAGGCTCGAAGGGCTGAATGGCCTACTCCTGCACCTATTGTCTATTGTCTATTGATGAAGGGCTGTGGCCCAAAATGTCGATTCTCCTGCTCCTCGAATGCTGTCTGACCTGCTGTGCTTTTCCAGCAACACACTTTCGACCCCTATGCCCGAAACATTGATTCTGCTGATCCTTGGATGCTGCCTGACTGGCTGTGCTTTTCCAGCACCACGCTCTTTGACCCTGGAAAATCTAAGATAATTCTTATTTTTGTTCTTTTATGTATTACTTGTCCTTGACCCAAATAAGTCACCTTTGCTTTGGAAAATTCACTTTAAGGTAGATTTATGACCAACCTGGTCCTTTGTAACCAAACAGTTTGTTCAAGTGTGCCCATCTCTTTGACAAGAGTCCTATCTCCCTTTCACAGACCCCTCTGACCACCTCTAATACTCTCTGTTCACCTGTACACCTCCTTCTAGCCTTTTTCCTGCACTTGACCTGTATATTGAGAAGTATCAACATGATATTGGTCAGCACAATTTCTCTGTACCCCCTTACCTATTCCAATCTATATCGCCTGGGAACTGACTGCACTTCATGCTCTCAGATCCAACCCTGACTTTGTAATTAAGCTGCTGACAAGGGTGTTGCTGTCTGGTAGACTGACCTCTACATTGCAAAAGCCGATTGCCAGCTCTCGATACCTCCTCTTATCTTGCCTGGACCATGACCCCACCATGGAACATCAGGCCATTTTGTCCACTACAGTCACCAACCTCATTTCATCTGGGGATCTCTGCACCACTGTCTCCAAACTCATACTCTCCGAGTCCAAGACAGCTCACTTCTAAGTCCTTCCCAAAACTAGGACTGTCCATGCAGACGCATTGCTTCTACCTGCTCCTGACCCACAGAACCTCTCTCTTTCTACCTCAACTTGATTTTTCTTCCCTTGTCTGCTCCCTTCCCACTTAGATCCATGATTCTTCTGATGCTTTGCCAATTTCAGAATTCAGTTTGCAGGCTCCAGCCATCTCTTCTTTAAGATGGATGTGTAATCCCTCTACATGTCCATCCCTACCAGGATGGTCTCAGGGCTCTCTGTTTCTTCCTGGACAAAAAAGGCCGGAACCATCCCTATCCACCACCACCCTCCTCTGCCTGACAAGTTTGTCCTCACCCTAAACAAATTCTTTTAACTCCTCTCTCATTCTTCATGTCAAAGGGGTGACCATGTGTATACACATAGGGCCCCAGTTATGCCTGTCTTTTTGTGGTGTGTCTGGAACATTCCTTCTTCAATTCCTATTCAGCTCCTACCCACAACTCTTTCTCTGGTATATCAATGATATCATTGGTGCTGCTTCCCTCTATTATGCCGAATTGGAAAAGTTTATCCATTTTGCTTCCAATTTCTATTCCACTCTCACCTTCACCTGGTCTGTCTCTGACGCTTCCCTTTCTCCACATCTCTGTTTCTATTTTTGGTTATAGGCTGGCCACCAATATCCACAACAAACCAAATGACTCGCACAGTTACCTTGACTATACATCCTCACATCCTGCTTCCTGTAACGATTCTATTCCATTCTCCCAGTTCCTCCATCTGAAATGTCCACCTTCTTCCTTAACCAAGGATTCTGCAGCACTGTAGTTGACAGGGCCCATAGCCATGTCCGACCGATCTCCTGCATTTCAGCCATTATCCCCTCTCTTAGCCCCCATGACAGCGATTGGGTCCCCCTTTTCTTCACCTAGCATCTCACAAGCATCCAGATCCAGAGGATCAATAGCTGCCATTTTCACCGCCTTTAGCGGGATGCCACCATGAAACCCTATTTCCCTCCCCACCATTTGGGGTCTTTTATAGGGACCATTCTCTCCGAGATATCCTGGTCCACTCTTTCTTCACTCCCAATGCTTCCCCACAACCCCATGACATCTGCCCCTGCAACCACAGAAGGTGTAATACCTGCTTGTTACTTCATCTTTCCTCAGTATCCAAAGGCCCAAATATACCTTCAAGGTTAAGCAGCACTTAACCTGCACTTCACTCAATCTTAGTCATGATTTGGAGGTGCCGATGTTGGACTGGGGTGTACGAAGTTAAAAATCACATAACAACAGGTGTTTGATGAAGGAGCAGCGCTCCAAAAGCTAGTGCTTCCAAATAAACCAGTTGTTGTGTGATTCTTAACTTTGTTAACCCCAGTCCAACACCGGCACCTCCAAATCATGACTACCATCGACACCACTAACTGCAGGCTCAAAGTAGAAAGGATCTCCAAAAAGATCGCACATATCGAGACAGGGCAACTACCTGATGAAGGAGCTGCGCTCTCAAAGCTACTGCTTCCAAATACACCTTTAGGACTATAACCTGGTGTTGTGTGATTGTTAACTTCACTCACTCTGCTATATTTGCTGCTCATAATGTAGCCTCCTCTACCTTGAGGAAATGAAACATTGACTGGGTGACCACTTCACAGAACACTTACGTTCTGTCAGCAAAAAAAAAGACCCTGAGCTTCCCATTGCCTGGCAGTTCCACACACCACCTTGTTCCCTGGCCAACATCTGTGTCTCAGACCTGCTGCAGTCCTCCAGTCAAGCTCATTGCAAGCTGGAAGAACAGCACCTCATTTTCCGCTTGGGAACTCCACAGTCGTCTGTACTCAATATCGAGTTCGCCGATTTTAGGGCTTGAGTACTTTCCCCACAATTTTCCCCTCCTACCCATCTTGTTCATACAATCTGTTATTGACACAACCCAATGTTCACAATCAATAGTCCCCATGAGCAATTATTCATTCCCCTGGGCTGAGTGTTATCCACTCCTTTGTCTTTGTCCAACTGTTTTTCTCCCTCTTTGGGCTCTATCCCCACCTATCAGTTACTCCTTAACCTCTCCCACCACCCTGTCTATTGCATAAAAAAACAACTCTTTTCTAGCTACCATCAGCGCTGAAGAAGGGTCACTGGACCTGAAATGTTAACTCTGACTTCTCTCCACAGATGCTGCCGGTTTCAGTTTGTTCAAGTGTTGTGAATATTCTTTCCACATTTGGTTAAATACAGCAAAACCATTAAGGTAATATAATAATTGCATAATCCTTTCACCTTTGTTGTTAATTATTTAAAATTTGCTGGAGCCTTTTTCATTATGTATGACATGACTACACTGAAATAGGCCATTTTGTGTTGCTAAGACCATTCATAGAACATTGCAATAACTTTAACAAATTTTGTTGGTGAAAGATGGCAAAGAAGAAGCTGAAGCAGTTGCTTGTTTAGTTAAGTTAGTACAATTGGAGCTTTGTTGACAAGCCAAGGTAACAAGTTTAAGGTAGCACAAACAGGCTCTTAACTGCTAGAGAATTGTTACGATTGAGCCCTCCACTATCACCTGATGAAGGAGTGTTGCTCCGAAAGCTAGTGTGCTTCCAATTAAACCTGTTGGACTTTAACCTGGTGTTCTGTGATTTTTAACTTTGTACACCCCAGTCCAACACTGGCATCTCCAAATCATGACTGCTGGAGAAGGACATTCTTAAGTATGCTAATGTAAGAATTCCATACCTAGCTGATTTAAAAGATGGAGATCCGTCACACATAGATTTACTTTAGTTAAGATTCCCACATAACCATACTTATTTTTTGAATATGCGTGTATATATATAAAACTTTCTTTAAAAAACACAATAAGAATTAAAGAGATTCCATTAAACCCCTATGGACAGACAGCCTTAGACAGTAAGGAAAGGCCCTCGCACTACTTACAGGGAGAATTAAGTCACAGATGCAGAAATCAACAGCGATTGGAATGTGGATTGAATAAGATGCATTGTAAAAGTCCGAAGGGTCTGGTAAACATCATGAGATCATGGAAGACCGAGGGTTGTCCATAAAGTTGCCTCTCTTTGACCATACAAGATTAATTTGATTGGGTGTGCATGTAATTAATTAAATGATTGGTCGTTAATTGCTAAAGTATAAAGGTTTTTCTGCATTTAGTCAACACAAAATGCTGTAACACGATTGACAAATAAGGGACACTGTTTCTAAATGCAAATTTTAAAACGTGTTGGCTTTCACACTATTACATCACCAACACTTTAAGTGCTATGTTTGTTGTGTGATTTTTATATAGTGCAGAGTCACAGAACAACTTAACAATCATGTTATAGAAGAAATAACTGTACATGTATAACAATCTATGTCTTGCCTTTGTTCAGCGAAGAAGCGTCTATACCGCCAGTGGTTTCTTCACACCAGTATAACATCATTTAAAGTCTTTGATGCTGGAAGTGGATTCCGGATGTCCTGTGATTTGCTTAATCATTCTGCCCCAATACTGCAAACCAAAATGAACCCTAGAGTGTGCTTAAGCTTATGGGCGAAGTTATTAAGTTGTTCAGACAGCAATAACAGCCTACTCATCAAATGGATACATGGATTTGACTTTGATGCTAGATGATGAGCCATCACAAGGTTAAAAGCAATATTTCAATCCTTTGTCTTTCACAGAGGAATTATCAGTACAAGTTATGGAAATAACACTAAGGAAGGAGCAATCCTCCATTAAAACGATTGAGGATATGAAAATGTATTAGTTCACCAGGAAGACAAACAGAGTGAATGAATAAACACAATCAACATATTGAGGTAAAGAATATGTATGCCTCAAAACAGATATTTCAGCAGATTGAGTGAAGAATTGGTTGAACAAAGTGGAGATGGGTTGCTTATGACTCTGTGCAAACCATACCAATGCCTGGAGATTCAGAAAGAAACGAATTACCTGATCTAAACATCCAAGATATTAGAAAGAAGAACTTGCTAGTCTGAAAATCCAGGACAGTGCAAAGAAGAATGTACTTGCTTCATTAGAATAGCCATCCTCCATGAGATTAGAGGTTGACTTAATTAAGGTTATGAAATGACTACTTGATTTAGTACAGAAGAGTTCCAGTCCAAAGGGAATTCAGGAGATTGAACCTCCTCCAGATAAGGTAAAGGACCAGTTATTAGGCTTAGTGGCAATGACATGAAAGACACCTGAAAGTTAATAGATCCTCCAGCAGACAATTCTCAAGAATAAAGACCTATCAATCATCTGGGTCAGAAGAGGACACTTTCTGAAAGAAGTATGGTCCTCCAGACTGCCTGAGCTTACAAAGTTAGAGTCTTGGAATAGGGATGGTGAGGAGCACAATAGAGCAGTGGTAAATGTAGTTATGAACTGAATGTATAAAGATTAACAATGAAAAAATGACTCTTTCGAGAGATGTGTTGTGTAAGGCAAGGTTTTTAAAGAATTAAGGTTGAAGCTGCATTAAACTCCAACTACTTTGAGGAATTTACACAGTCATTGGGAGGAGAAGAAGCGGTGGAACATGAGGTCCTAATGGAAGCAATGACTTTGAATAGTCAATTGTAATTATGCTCAATTAGTCAATGCAGTCTCCAGTTATGTAGATATTGTATCATACTAATATTGCTGTGTAAGACAAGCACTTCTTGTTAAGACTGAGTAGTAGATTGTCCACTACCTCTGATACCTGGATAGACACTTAGACTCAGCATAGGAAAAATGACTTTTGGTAATACTATTCTCCAACTACCAGCCACCAGTGGTTGGTACGCAATACATAACAACACATGCAAGTCTCAACTCTATTGAGAAAGGCTGTGATCTCAGCATAATAAAGTTGATGAAATTATTGAAATACACATAAATAGCTTTATGACACAATTGTGGGAAAAAAAGCACATTTTATATTTGTAAATGCTGAAAGCCAAATTTTTAGCCCAGATTGCCGAATTTGATTGTTAGGTTGCACATTTTTATTGGTGAACTTTGCAAACTTGTTTGACTTTTTTTCTGAAGTAAAACCATTATTTAAAAGGACAATGGTAGATAGGCACTGGCAAAAATTTAAAGAGTATGTGAATGAACTGTAAATATATTCATTCCAATCTGGCATAAAAATAATACTTGAAATATGGTCAGATCATGGTTCACAAAGGAAATTATGGATAGTATTAAATCCAAGGAAAAGGCATGCAAATTGACCATAAGATCAGAGGATTGGAGACAGTTTAGATTCCAGCAAAGGGAGATGGAGAGATTGATTTAAGAATAGGGGAAAATGGAGTATGAAAGTAAGCTTGTAGGGAACGTATAAACTGATATATTAGGTATGTGAAGAGAAAAGGATATTAATAAAATGAATATAGGCCCCTACAGTCAGAAGGAGAATAACTTATAATGGGAACAAAGAGATTCATAAAGGAAGACAGAAATAACATCCCCAAAATATGGAATTGGAATGGAAGGAGGAATTTTATGAATTATTATTTAGATTATGGGGAACTAATAGGATTAAAGACGGAATGTCTGTGGAGTCTGATAACCTTGATCCCAGAGGACTTAAGAAAATGGCCTTAGAAATAACAAAGCCATGGGCAGTCATCGTCGAAAATTGGAACTGTTCCGCTAGATTGGAAGGTTGCTAATATAACTCCACTATTTAAGAAGGAAGACAGAGGGAAAATAGTGAATTATAGACCAGTTAGCTTGACATCAGTAGGGAAAAGTGCTGCAAGCACATGGGATTAGAAATCATGCACTGAACTGGATTAAGAACTTGTCAACAGGGAGGAAGTAAAGAGCCAGGAAGGTGACAGGGGAAGACTAGTAGGGTACTGTAAAGATCAGTGCTTGGGCCCCAGCTATTCACAATACATATTAATGATTTAGATGAGGAAACCGCATGACATTTCTGTACATTTGGAGATGACTAAGCTGGGTGGGAGTGCATGCTGTAAGGAGGATGCAGAGAAGCTTCTGTGTGACTTGGACAAGTTAGGTGGGCAGTGACATGGTGGATACAGTATCATATGAATAAATGTTACCTACTTTGGTAGCAAAAACAGGAAGACCGATTATTATCTGAATGGCAATGAAGAGGGATTGTGCAACAAGACCTGTTTATTCTCATACACCAGTTGCTGAAAATAAGCATTCAGGTGCAGCAGGTGGTGAAGAAGGCAAATGGTATGTTAGCCTTCAAAGTGAGAGAATTCATATACAAAAGCCAGGATGTCTTGCTGCAACTGTGAAGGGCATTGGTAAGACCACACCTGGAGTATTGTGTAGAGTTTTGATCTCCTTATCTAGTTTCTGGTTATTGAGGGAGTGAAAAGAAGGTTTACCAGACTGATTCATTGGATAGTGGGACTGATTTACAGGGAGAGACTTGATTGTTTACAATTATATTGAGTAGAATTTCGAAGGATGATGGGGTATCTCATAGAAACGTCTAAAATTCTAACAGAACGAGACTGGGTAAATGCAAGAAAGATGTTCCTGATGACTGGAAAGCCCAGAATCTGAAGTCATAGCCTAAGGATAATGGGAAAGCTTTTTAAGACCGAGATGAGGAGAAAAATCTTCACCAGGCGAATGATGAGCCTTTGCAATTCTCTGCCACAGGAAACTATTGCAGCCTTTTCCAAGTCTTTCAAGGAAGACGTAGATATAGTTTTTAGAACTAAAGGGTTAAAAAGGAAATTATGAGAAAGCAGGAATAGAATACTGGGTTGGGTGATCAGCCACGATTATATTGACTGGCGGAGCAGACTGAAAGTACAAAATGATCTACTCCTGCTCCTAAAATGCTTAGAAGCATCTAACTTGCTATTTTCATCCTAATTTTGATCAGTAATTGTAAGATTCTAGAACTGTAACCTGTAAACAGTCTTGAACACTAAATCTGCATGTGTCAATCATAAGTATAACAAAAGGTTTAATGCAACATGGTGTGCTAGATATTTAAACATTATGACGAAAAGTGATTTACAGGGAGTATGTGCCATTGCAGTTCTTATAACATTCATGGGCAAATTACTGATGATGCTGGTTACATGAATAGGAGAGTAAGGTGTTCTATAATGTTATCGTTGTTATGTCATATGTTGTGATCTCTCATAGATATTGTTGTGGACCAGACCAGACCCCCTCAAGAAAGTAGCCTAAACCCTAACATTTTCTTATTTTAAAGGCAAATGTAAAGTGATGTGTCCCAGGTGCAATTCAACTGGTCAAACTGCTCAACAGGTCAAATTGCTCAAAACTCAATTTATTCAAAACACTAATTAAAATACAACAAAAGAAATAACTTAAAATAATTGAACTCCATTGGAAAACTTAACAGAATAATAGGTACAGTACCCAATTCTAGTTAACTGGTCCAAAATAGTAACATGCCATAAACACACCCCTCAGCAAAAAGGCGAACTCAGAAAACAGATTTTCTCACATCAATGCCCACAGTAGAAAGAGAAACCCAGCCTATAGCTGTAGCTTAGTGAGGGGGAAAAATTAGCTTCTACTTCTTCAAGACTCCGGCAGCTTTTGCTGAATCTAAAAGCTAAAAAACCCCTATAAACCCTGGTCTGAGAGCTGGCTGCACCCAGCTGCTTCTATTGTTCCAACTTCATTTTAAAAAATACTAGTCCTCACAAGCTGTTTACATTACCTCAGCACTTCTGTCTCTTTTAAAAGAAACCAGGACATGATACACCTCTTAAATCCACAGTGTCGTCACAATATCATCTCATGTTCAGATACTCTGCTTGTCCAAGTATGTGTACTTATATGGGCTTTGCACATTTCCCTATATCTAATTGCATGATAGCGTAACCTTGAATATAACTATGTTCACCCTGATTACCCAAATCAAAATCTCAAAAATTGCTTACCCAAATCAGTTATTATAGTGTGTACTTATTTTAATTTGCCAGAACTTAGAGAAAGCAAATTTTTACACGGCAGTTTTAGACATTTTGTAACCAATCTGCTCAGAGATGTTACTGCACATTCCTGGAGCAGGTGGGACTTGAACCTGGACTCAGATGTAGGGTCATTACCGTCAGAGCCACTCCAGGGCAATTTTAGCCTTATCCATCCAATGTAAAACAGGTGGTGTAGACAGCCATACTCCATGAAATAACAAAATCGTCTTGAGTAAAACAGATGAGAAAGAAACATAGGAAGGAAAGGATCAAATTTTCTAAGGGTCAAGAAGTTCTTGCAATCTGTTCTTAGGGAGGGCAAATGGCTATGGCAAGAGTTGTGGGGAGGGGTTCAAGACTGAGATGTGTCACACAAAGTTGTGATTGGGCAGGAAGCATAGTATTCAGATGTCAACTATGCAGTTCAAAACAATTATGTGATGCAAAGGAATTGGTTGAAGATTAGTGTGTGTTTATATGTGTGTGTGTGTATATATAAGTTCTCTTTTGAAACCTCTAATAGAATCTCCCTCCAACAGCCTCCCATGTAGCATATTCCAAATCCTAATACCTCCCTGAGTAAGCTTTCTCATTGTGGATGGCATGGTGACTCAATGGTTCGAACTGCTGCCTCATAACACTAGGGACATGGGTTTGATTCCATCCTTGGGTGACAGTCTGTTTGGAGTTTGTGCATTCTCCCAATGTCTGTGTGAGTTTCTGCTGAGTATTCCAGTTCCTTCCCACAGTCCAAAGAATGTGCAGGTTAGGTGGCCTGGCCATGTTAAATTCCCCAAAGAGTTCAGGGATATGTAGGCTTAGTGGATTCGCTATGGGAAATGCAGGGTTACAGGGATAGGATAGGGAGATGGGTCTGAATGGGATGGTGTTGAGGGTTGGTGTGGACTTAATTGGCCAAATGACCTGCTTCCACATTGTAGGGGTTCTGTGATAAAAGACATTTCTTCTCATCTGCTTAAACTTACATTGAAGAACAACTTATGGATTAGGTTGGATATCTGCAGTCACCCTCTGTGGTTAATTTTCTGGTAAACTATTTGTTTTCATATCTTCTGTTGTGTTAATGGTGGGTTGCTGCTTATTTAGCATTATCTCGAACTTTTGTTTGTTTCTGTCTGTTGACAATATGAAACAATCCTCTTATGCCAACAGACAATATACTGTGATTTTCACCTTTGTCTTTTGCTTCCACCATTAGACTAAGAATCTCAAAGAAATTTCTCATCGTTTGGATGACGATGGTTTGTTTCCGAACCAATCGTTTTATTGGAACTGATTGACATCCTTCTACTTTTCTAAGAGTGTTCAGTTCAAGATATACATGCAATGAACAGTGTTGAGTGTGAATAATGTACACATTTTCAATACTCTTCCCCTCTTTGCATTACACTTATTTATGGCATGGTTTGGCTCTTAAGATTTATTCCACCTGAACCATATACTTTCAGCTCTATAGGTTGTAAGTTCTGTTTCTTTACCTGATCTGATAGCACATCTATGCATCTGTATGAAGCTTAAAATCAATCTGATGTCCATTGATATGCATAAGTGTGGTTGAATTGTAATTGGTTAGATAGCAAGTTTCTGCAAGGAATGCCTCGGGTATAATTTCAAATAGTGATCCTTCTCTCATATTGAGCTCTTTACATGTGAAACCTCCACCACTTTTCCTTCATCTGTATCCTACATCTGCACATCATCTTCAAGTAACCTATAGTTTTGAGATGCAGCATTCATTTGTCATAGAGAGTCACTGCCTGTGCTTATGAGGCTTTGTTGTTCTGCATTGCTGACTCTGGCTTGTCACATGTGCCTGTAGTTTGTACTTTTCCTTTTCAAAGCAGTGAAGGAGTGAGAATTCCAGACTGAGTGGCACCCGGAATCATTCCAGTAAAGAAAATTCTGCCTGAAAATGTCAGGATTAGGCAGAGTCCAGACAGTTCATTCAGAGTGTTATGTCTATTCATACACAAGCTCTAACAACACTGGTTACCTATTCCCCCTATAAATATCTTAGAATCCTTACAGTATGTAAACAGGCCCTTCGACCCAACAAGTCCACATTGGCCTTCGAAGAGTATCCCACCCATTACTCGACATTTATCCATGACTAATGCACCTAACCTAAAAAGCCCTGAACACTATGGGCAATTTAGCCTGGCCAATTCACGTAACTTGCACATCTTTGGACTGTGGGAGGAAACCGGAGCACCTGGAGGAAACCTATGCAGATAAGGGGAGAATGTACGGACTCCACACAGACAGTCACATGAGGTTGGAATCGAACCCGGGTTGCTGGCACTGTGAGGCAGCAGTGCTAATCACTTAGCCACCGTGCCGCCCCGTTATATACCCAGTTAAATTCTCACCCAATTATCCTTTAGTTAGCATCACCCATTTCTTGGTTCTATTTAGTCTCAGGCATCCCTGTCAGAGCTTGCTAGGTGATAATTTAACATAACACTGCTTGTGATAGCAGTGACACTCATTCACAAATACTCCTTTTGACTTTCTATCCTTCCCAGTTTTGTCTTTTGTGCTATTATTTTAGAGGTTTTTTTCCCCCTTTGCCCATAGGGATTTCTAACATCAAACACAGAAACTAAGTGCAGGGATAAGCTATTCAGGCTTTCAAGCCCGCCACCATTCAATATGATCATGGCAGATCATTCAACTCAGTACCTGGTTACCATTTTCTCCCTATATCCTTTGATCCCTTTAGCCCTATCTAACTCCTTTTTGAAAACATCCAAATATTTGGTGTCAACTGCTTTCTGTGGCAGAAATTTCACATGCTCACCATTCTCTGGGTGAAGAAATGTTTCCCCATCCCAGTGTTAAATGGCCTACACCATATCCTCAGATAGTGTTACTCATGGTGATCCTTCTCTAAGGGCTCTGATACAGCCCAGTGTGACTCATGTTTACATTGTTTTTCCTGTGGCTCTTAGTAGCTTTGAGGTGATAGTTTTCTTCTGGATTACCACTTTTACCCTGCTGCTGCCTACTTCTGGATTTTCAGCTGCTGACTGACTATTTGTGTCTTCTGAAGGTGGTATACTTACTTTTGTTCTGAAAATGTTTTTCTCAAGTGAAATAGATGTTTTCATTATTGTTTTCTTGATCACCACTATTTTCCAATGTTTCTCACTGCTGATCACCATGTGGTATGTTGTGATACCAACCACTGGCAGTTTATGGTTGGTGTGAAGTGCTGCTACAGATCATTTTTTTAACGCTGAGTTTTTCTATCATTAGGTTAACCTTTTTTTAAATTCGAGATTCTTGTTGAATTCAAATTTCAACTTCTGCCATAGTGGGATTTGAATTCACACCCCCAGAGCATTAACCTAAAATTCTGGATTACTAGTCCATCCTCATTACAACTACACAACTGCCTGTCCTAATTAGCAGTGGTAGAAAATTCACTCTTAATGAGAAGAATTCTGACCCTCATCAAAATGTCATGCCAGACTGTTTCTTATGGCCAACTGCTTTGATATTGTCTATCAATATTGTGTCATTCGAATGGATATTTATTGAGAAAATTTTCATACTGCATTTGGATAGAGGAACTTATGATGTAGAAAACTGTCACAGGTTGTATGCAAGATGTATAATACATTTCCAGTTGGCAATACATAACGCCATCAAGTGTCAAGAACTGCAGTCAGGAAGTTTGATACTAATATTCCAAATTATTGATGCAACACTAAGCAGAACCTGGCAGCATACTAATATAAAATGAGAACAAATTTGCACTACCATTAATTGTGCTATTGTTTTTGTTTAAGAAGAGTAATTCTCTTCAATGTTTATCTACTCTTTAAAAGAAACTCTCCCAAAGCAAATTCCAATTACCACTCCAGGAACTATTTCTCTCATACTGTTTTTTTAAAATCATGACTCCAGAAAGCTTGACAAGATAATCATTAAACTCCTTCATACACACAACCCACACCCTAGTTTGAAATCTCAACTCAAAAATAAGTAATATTAACACATATATAAATCACACATCTAACATCACAATCTTCCCTTGTAATAAATGATAATGTTCTATTAGTTTGACAAGTAGTGTACCTTTAAGAGAGATTTGTTCTGTGCTGTTTCTTTTACAGAGAGGTGTTGCCATGTTGTTACCATAACATCTGCTTCAGACAGGCATTTGGTAAACAGACTTGAGCTCCCCGAGTGTTCTTTTTAAATTTGACAAAAGAATGAGTGAGTGGAGACAGGATTTTAATTTTGTTATCAGTTGGGTTTGGAATTGGCTGTTGGCTGTTGAAGCTGATAGATATAGCTTTCTCTGCAGCAACAAAAAAGTTGGAGTTTGCTCTCTGCTGTTGTTTCTTTCAGAGTTCCTTTCTCCGTGGCTGGAAAGGAGATAGTGCATGTACTGTTGTACTGAATTTGCCTGTGTCAAAGGTGTGTTTACGGGATGTTGCTGTATTGGAACTGTTGATGATTAGTAATTAAATAGTGTATTCTTTTCTTAGTATTTCAATAGAGTTAGAAGTACCAATTTCTTTTGTTTGTAGTTTAACTGTGTTGTTAGAATAAAGTGTGTTTTAATTTAAGCTTACTAGTAGACCGATTTGAATCACGTCTGGAATACAGCACCTTATGCTTATCTTCAAATAAAACCAAAAGTTAGGGTCTAGGTTCCCTCTCTGGTAATTTGTATGAATGTTTGGTCTGGTTCATAACATTAACTTTCCTAATTCACTGACCCTGCATGTTATTTTTTCTATTTTATGCATTAGGACATCCAGATCCATTTTCATCTCAGATCTCTCCAAATTTTCTTTGTAAATAATATGCTCCTTTTTTTATTTTTCCTGCCAAAATGGACAATTTTATATTTTTGTCCATTTGCCAGATCTTTTTTTCACTCATTTAATCTGTCTAAATTACTTTATAGCATATTTCTTCACATTTTGGTTTCATACCTATTTGTTATCAGCATTTTAATAGCCATGCCTTCAGTCCATTCCCCACTTATATAAATTGTGCTATGTTGAGATCCCAACACTGAACCTGTGGCATATAACTTGTCACATTTAGCCAACCAAACAAATGTCCCATTTATTGCTAATCAATCTTTTTTTTCCCAGGCCAAGCTGTTACCCCCTATGTTCTGAACTGTTACATTCGACAATTACGTCAGCTATTCTCAAATCTAGCAGGGAGTTTACTGAATCAAGGGAACTTTGGAAAAATAAAATTAGTGCATCAAATATCTCAGTAGCCACTTCTTTTAATATCCTAGGGTGAAGTCTCAGGATCCAAGGGCTTATCAGCCTGCTGGTCCAATAACTTGTTCAGTATTTTTACCCTGGTGATAAGAATGATCTTGAGTTCCTCCATTCCTTACATTTCCCAATTTTACAACTATTTCTTCGATTTCACTTGTGTCCTCCAAGTGAAGACTAATGTAAAGTACCTGTTCAGTTCACCTGCCATCTCCTTATTTTTCATTACAGTTTCCCCAGATCCACCTTTGACAGGATCAAAGCTCACTTTGTCATGAGTTTTTTTTAAAATTGTTTTTGTATTTTGAACTAGCTTGATCTTGATTTTTTTTAGCATTTTCAAAGTTTGTATAAAGATTTGGGCGGCACGGTGGCTCAGTGGCTAGCACTGTTGCCTCACAGCACCAGGGCGACTGTCTGTGAGGAGTTTGCACATTCTCCCCTTGTCTGCGTGAGTTTCATCTGGGAGCTCCAGTTTCCTCCCACAATCCAAAGATGTGCAGGTCAGGTGAATTGGCCATGCTAAATTGCCCGTAGTGTTAGGTGCATTAGTCAGGGGTAAATGTAGTGGAATGGGTCTGGGTGGGTTGCTCTTTGGAGGGTTGGTGTGGACTTGGGCTGAAGGGCATGTTTCCACACTGTAGGGAATCTAATTTAATTTGTAGCTTGCATGCCAGTTGTTGTGGTTGTGGGTATATTCACCGAGCTGGGAAGTTGATTTGCAGACTTTTCGTCTCCTGTCTAGGTGTTATCTTCAGTGCTTTGGAGCCTCCTGTGAAACGCTGCTGTACAGAGTCTTCTGGAATTTATTTGGTTCTGTTTCTGCTGCTTCCGGTTGTCGGTTCCAGTTGTTTATTGTAATGGCCGGTATATTGGGTCCAGGTCAATGTGCTTAATGTGGATGAGTGCCATGCTTCTAGGAATTCTCTGGCTGTCCTCTGTTTAGCTTGTCCCATAATCATTGTGTTGTCCCAGTCAAATTTGTGGTCCTTGTCATCTGTATGTATGGCTACTAGGGACAGCTGGACATGGCATTTTGTAATTTATTGGTGTTCGTGGATGCAAATTGTCTGCCTGTTTGCCCTATATAGTGTTTTGTGCAGTCATTTCATGGAATCCTGTAAATTAGGTTAGTCTTGCACAAGATGGATGTAGGGTCTTTTGTCCTGGTGAGTTGTTGTGTAACTATAGATACTAGGTCCTCACCTTGGAATTTTTCTTTCTTCCTGGAATGTATCTATTGTGTATTCTGAAATATCTCCTTCAATGTCTGCCACTGTCTCAATAATAACCTGTGCATTAAGCTAGTTTGCCACTTCACATTATCTGGTTATGTTTTCATGCCTTCTTCATAAGTATCCTCCTTTAAGTTAAAAATATTAATCCTGGACCAAAATATTAGTCTTTCCCTCAAACAGAATGTTAACGTCAATCATTTTATGGTTGCTGCTTGCAAAGTTCTCCTTCACTACATTGTCATTAATTAAACTTGTATTGTTTCACAATGCCAGGTCTAGTGGTCTGGTCAGCTAAAGAATGTGGTGTCTGATAAAGCTATTCCCAAAACACACTGAGAACTCCACATATAGACTACCCTTGCTTCCTGATATTTTTCCTGTCTATCTGTAGATTGAATTCCCAATGATTATCAAAATAACATTCTGATAAGCTCCTGTTGTTTCTTCCTTTGTTCTCCGTCCTAACATATGGTTGGGGTGAGTGAGGTGGGGAACTGCCACATAAAACTTTCTTAAAAATAAATTGCAAAGTTTATGCAATGTAACATGTTTTAGATTCAACAACATTATTATTTTGGATGCAGCACCATCAGATACTTTAGTAATCAAGTAATCAACATAATCTGTCATCTCTCTGTCTATCACGCATACTTATAACCTCTGTCAAATCGAATTGTTCTTCTACATCAGCCGTTATAAAGCATCCTTAAAAGTTCTATTTTAGCTGACTTTAAGTCCTTTTCAGTTTAATTTAGATGATTGTATCAAGTCCAAAAAGTATAATCACAGAAAGTTCAATTTTTTTCTTCTGGGTATGACTGAAATTGACTACTAAAATAATTGACTCTTAAATAATCAGTTGACCAATTTTTCTCAAAGTTGTTGCATGTTCTCTATCTCCATAAACAGTGACATAATGTGGAAGTGAAGATGACAGTAACAAAAACAGATGTCTCATGAGATTGATGATCTGTTGCTTGTGCCCAGAACAACGGAAAACAATTGCCTTAGAGTATTATTAGCCGATGCTTTACCAACACCTCAGAAAATAGGAAAGCAGCAATTCTATGCTTTGAGCTTTGACATAAAGGGATCAGTGTTCCAAATTTTGCTCCAGCTGAAATTACATCTGACATGATGCTGATTGTTCCACAGAAAGAATTGTCATGTTTCACCTCTCTTTCTACCATCTCAATTCCAGAGCTAACAATTGTTACTCTTGAATATTATTGTGGACCTTATTATTATACAGAGCCCGAATGAGGAGACTATTGCCAGGTGAAGTATTGAATATTATGTTCATCTTGATAAAAACAAAATGTTGAAAACTTTTGACAGGCATGCAAACTGAAACTGCTTTACTGCTCATCTAATGTATAATTATAACAACATGCTTAATTTTATAACACACCTTTCGTCATTGCTTTTACAAGAGATACTGGTGGATTCAGGGAAAATGTGCATATATATACATCAAATCTGATGTAATAGTAGGAACATAGGAGCTTATATCCTTATTCATCATGCTACTATTCCCTCTGCATCTCTCCAAATAATGGCATGGCATTCAACATAAATTATTCAGCGTTTAACAAAATTGATTTACAGAGATTTAATTGGGTCGATTACATTCCCAAACTCCCCTCACAGGTTTGTAGTAGGGGTGAGGGGTGCTATGTGATCAGGCAGGAGAGCAGAGGATGGAAATCCTTCAACCCTCCAGCCTCCCTCTTGCAAGTGGCCCACCACAAATTGCTCTTTATCCCACTGCCATCGATGTTTAACCAATGGGAGGTGAAGAACTTTGGAACATGGAATCATATAATATAAGAACAGGAGTGGGCTATTTGACCCTTTAAGCCTGTTCCACCATTCAATATGATCGCTCTACTCAGTACTCAGTTCCTGCTTTCACCCCATACCGTTTGATCTCTTTAGCCCGAAGAACTGTATCAATCAGCTTCTTGAAAACATTCATGTTTGGCCTTAAAATACCTTCTATGGCAGAGAATCTTTCAGACTCACTAGTCTGTCTAGGTGAAGAAATAATTCCTCATCTCAATCCTAAAGGGCCTTCCCTCATTTTTCAACTGTTACTCCTGGTGTCAGACTTCCTGTTCATCAGAAACATTCTTCCTATATTTACTCCATCTTGTCCTGTTACAATTTTACTGGCTTCTATGAATTCCCCTTTCATTCTTCTAAACTGCAGTGAATAAAATTGTAACTCATCCAGTGTCTCTTCATTACCTCATACTTGACATGCATGCAAATCCCCAGCAAACCATTTCTACTTTTCAGTATCCTCTAGTGGGCTCCCTCATTTTCAGGCATTTTGTGCCCATTGGCGAGGAACAGCATTGGGAAGGAGGGCCTTGAGGAAGCTACCTTAATGCCCATGTCTCTGATTGTCCCCCATACCTATTTATTGTTGACACCCTTCTTGTGACCACCATCCAGCCCACACTCATCCCTTTCCAGGGATTCAATGATAATCCCTGTTGAATGCTCTGTTGTAATACTGGCAGTGGCCACTTCTCCAGGTATCACTGCCATTACTGAACAGCTAGGCAAAAGTGAGGACTGCAGATGCTGGAAACCAGAGTTTAGATCAGCGGTGCTGGAAAGGCACAGCAGGTCAGGCAGCATCTGAGGAGCAGGAAAATCGACGTTTAGGGCAAAATCCCTTCATCAGGAAGAGCTGCCAGCCTCTAATTAGCCATCACATCTTGAGGGTGAGCTTTTTATCCCAGTGGCAGCTTAAAATAATGTGAGGCTCAATGCTACTCAGGTAAGTGCCTCATTTGAATTTAGTACCATCGGCCCTCCTAGAGAAAAGTGATGTTGAGCTCCCAGTAGTCCTCCAACTACTTGGGATGGTATGTTGTTGTTGTAAAGGATGTTGGTGAGGCCTCTTCTGGAGTACTGCGTCCAGTTCTGGCCTCCCTTTTATAAGAACGATATTATTAAGCTGGAGTATGCGGTCAGGAATGACTGCTTGAGTAATAAGGAGAGGCTGGATAGACTGAGACTTTTTTCACTGGAGCATGAGGGATGACTTTATAGAGGTATAAAATCATGAGGGCCATAGATAAGGTGAATAGCTGGTGCCTTTCCCCCTAGGGTTGGGGATTTCAAGACTAGGGGGCATATTTTTAAGGTGAGAAGAGAAAGATTTAAAAAAAGGCATGAGGGGCAATTTTTTTGCACAGGGTGGTTTGTGTGTGGAATGAACTTCCAGAGGAAATAGTGGATGTGAGTACAGTTACAATGTTTAAAAGATATTTAGATAAGTATGTGAATAAAAAATGTTTGGAGGGATATGGGCCAAGTGCAGGCAGGTGGGACTAGTTTAGTTTGGGATTATGGTCGGCATGGACTCGCTGGACCAAAAGTCTGTTACTATGCCAGATGACTCTATGCTGAGTGAGACCCTGTTTTGCCTTTTAAGATGTGGATTTCCTCTGTGTAAAGTGAAGCAGAAGATCAGTGAGAGCTAACCAGTCAGCCAACACACTGAAAGCACTCCAGTTACAGTGTCATAATTTCTGGAGGCCTCTGACTATTTAAGAAAGTTAAACAAAATTTTCCATTTGTTGATGGTTGCTAATGAAATGAGATGTAGCATTTATCAGTCTAAACCTATCTACATCACATGACTGCCTTTAGTCAAATGCTAAATGCAAGACACTTCACTCTGACATGGCTGAGAGGCATTTCAGGCAATGCCAGATGGTGCATTTTTGTCCTCTTCTGAACAGTTCTTTACACTTCTATAATATTGAATATTCCTGCCTGATTACCCTTTAAGAAAGACCAATTTTACCCCAATCCCAAGTTAATGACATTACTTGTTAGTAGCTGAATGAAACAACTTAGCTTTGGATTGGATATTAGTGAATAAGTTTGTTTCAACTTCACTTTGAATAACTGCTAAGTACTTTTCTTTTCCCCATCTATGCTAAATGCTAGATTTTACTCAACATGCCCAAATATATTGCTTAGATAGAACATCACAGTATGCAAGTTGGAAATTGAGCTCAGGGTTGAACATGACACGAAGGCACCAAACAGAATATTTCAGCTGAAGACATTGGCATGTAAATGCAAATATGCAACAATCCTACTTTAAACCAATCTAATGAAGATGAACAAAATAAAATATGTTAAAAAGGTTGAATAATTCTCTAAACATCAATATTTGTCTGTGCATATTTTCATTTTAATTAATTCTCTAAATACATGTACAAATCAAATATTTTTGACTTTATGAACCCTAACGAATAGATTACAAGATGTCATTTCTGAAGAGAATAAGCGAAAAAACTTTCCACCCCTGTAAACTGAATGTGAATATTTAGATAATAGTTGTTAATGTACGCCTGTTTCTCCCTAATGAATCATATAATCAAGAATACATCTCAACAGCTACCTATTTTAATCATATTCACTTCTCTATTGAAAATGAAGATTATTTAATTGCAGACAAAATAAGATGCTTTCTTGCATATTTTGCTTCTACCATTGTTGTACTTTATTTTCAAAATAATACATCTCACTTGGAGCTCACACACCTTCTCCTCATCGTAATGCAAACATTGTATTTAATTCATTAATATTAACTGTAGGGACTTATAAAAAGCAATCTGCTTGAATTGCCAGTGTGTGCATGATCCCATGATGATATCTATTTGGACAATGTGTGATTTCAAGGGTAATTTAATCACAATGATTGACAGGTAGAGCAGACATATTATAATGCTTTCAGTGTTGAATTTCTGTCACAGTTTGGTGTGTAAGTTTTTGTATCCATGAAGAGAGAAAGTGTGGTTGAGAATAAAATTTAAATTTTAGTTTATTTTGTTGTTTTAAGTAACTTTTTCCTTTTTCCTTTTTCACAACTTCCAGGAACTGGTGATACTGAGGGAAATTTGTCTATCTTTCTGGATATTTCCAGTGATAGCATGTTGCACCTCTTGGAAAAACTAATATTGGACTGGGCTATGGTGGAATCATGTTTGGAATTCCACATATCTAGAAGCAAATGCAAATCGATCAAAAACATAAAATCCACGATGGTTAACAAAATCATTCATACCATGAAATGAGGCAGTGCATAAAATGGCATTAATCAAAGCACAGACTTCTCAAAGTCGTGGTTGATACTTTTAAGATATTTTCAAATAGCCCACTTGACAACCTGACTGGTCCTCAATTAAAAACATGGATGATTTTAGTCATTAGGACTCATTAGCAGCACCTTATATCTCCTGATCTGTTTCCTGGGAGGAAAACCTGCCACTTTGAGCAGTTTTGCAATCATGGCAACTGAAAGGTAAGTAAAATGAGTCCATTCAGACAACCAGCATCTGAGCTACGGTTTATCTCAGTGAGCTCAATTCTAAACACTAAGTTTAGCAAGTCAGTAGTCTGGCAATATATGAACCAAACCATGAATTTCTGTGCCCTATATTTACTTTCTTAATTGTAGTGATAATTTGTACATTACCCCCCACTGAGCGCAAAACAGTAAGAGAAATGTGGAATATAAAGTGCTGGAGAAACTCAGTCTGTCTGGCAGCATCAGTGGAGAGAGAAACAGTTAACTTTTCAAGTCCAATATGACTCTTCTTTGAGACACACTGAAATATGGATTTATAATTACATTTGTTTTAGAATTAATTAACATCGATGTCATGTTTCAGTATCTCATGAATTTTCAGTCAATACTTCAAAATTTTGAATGCAGCCAATTAAAATATCCATAGCAAGCTGTGTGACTGCTGGTATTTTAAACTCCAGAGAATTCTGTGACTCAAGCAAGTATCTAATTAAATATAAATATTCTTTTGTTTAAGGATGGACCATCAACTTAAAAAGAAGTGATAACATTGTCACCTTTCTCTTTTACCATGGACAAAAGAAACATCAAAATTCAATGTATGTAAGATGATTGTGAATGCATCCCAGCAATCTTCCATTGTATTAGGATGGTCCCTCATCTTAAACAAAAAAAAAATTCAAGGTGTCAAACAACAACATAGGATTTGTAATCAACACACCAAGATTTTGCCATGAATGGAGGGTTTGAGTTATAAGGAGAGACTGAATAGGCTGGAACCTTTTCCAATGGAGTGTAGGAGGTTGAGGGGTAACCTTATTCGTGTTTATAAAATTGTGAGGTCTATAGATAAGGTGAATGGCAGGTTTTTTTTTCCCTAGGGTCGGGGATTTCAAGATTCAGGGACACATTTTTAAAGTGAGAAGAGAAAAATTTCAAATAAGACATGAGGGGCAACTTTTTTATACAGAGTGATTCATGTGTGGAAGGCACATGGGTACAGTTACAATGTTTAAAAGACATTTAGATAAGTACATGAATAGGAAATGTTTGGAGGGATATGGACCAAGCAATTTAGTTCAGTTTGGGATTATTGTCGGTATGGACTGGTTGTACCAAAGTGTCTGTTTCCATGCTGTATGACTCTGAATCTTTCTGGAATAAGGATCTTGAACTTGTACAGACATATAGTAAGGATGCCATTCTGTTTTCTGCTTGCAAACTAACAGCAAGAAACTGTTGGGCATGTATCAGAAAGCCATTAAACCATCGCAAGTCATCTCAACAGCCAAAGTAATAGGTATGTAGTGATACCTTGAAAGTGGAAGAAAAGGTCTCCCTCAAGTTCACCTGAGAACCACGCTGGAGGTAATTAAACGACAAGAAGGATTGCAGCCTCCTGAGAATCCTCTAGTTTACAAGACCTTTTACTTTGAATAAAACATCAACACACTTAAACTATAGGGCTGCCATGAAAGAGATTGAGGCATACCTAAAGTGTAATTGTATTGTTTTAACTTCATCTGTATCTAATCTTTGTATGTGTGAGATAGCTTGTTTGAGATATCACATTTTAGCTGTCTGGGATATGTGTGAGACAAAAATGACTTATTTATTATTAAATCTACAAAATGTTTGATGCTAGAATTATTTAAATTGGGACAATGATGCAAGGGTAAGAAGAGCACATAGTCTTGACATAGAAACATAAAAGGTCATGTTATCGTTGTTTTTTTCAGATGGGTTGTTAATGTAGAGGTGCCGAAATGTCTGAGCTAGCTACTTTAATAATGGCTACAGATATTGCCTAAGTCAACATTCAGAGAAAGCTGTCAGGATTTTTTAAAAGAAAACACTTGTACAGTGAAAGGGGAGGGACCAGTTCTCCCAGCTCAGCTTTTCTGTGGTTTGTTTTGGTTTTTAGCAGTCTGCTGTTCAGTGGCTTTTGAGGCTGCTGGTCAAAGAAGCAGTTCCATGCTGATCCTCTCTCTCTCTCTGACATCTCTCCTGTAAGAACTTGTGTTTGATTTTTCCTTTTTTGCCAAGGGTGTTTATGGGGATTGTTACAAGTATTTGGAACATCATCATTAAGTTGGAATAGTCTGTTGGGTTTTCAGATAGGTGACATTATTCTATATTTTGTTCTGTTTTGTTTGTATTTCATTCAGTAATCTTGCAAATAAATTCTGTTTTGTTTAAAACTATGTGGTTGGGCCATCTGCATCACTCCTGGAATATCAACCATACACCTGCTGAAAACAACTAGCAAAGGTAGGGTCTGGGCTATTTTCTTGAAATGTTTTGAGGGGGTCTGGCCTGGTTCATAACACACCCAAGTATTGATGCAATAGATAATACATCAGAGCTGTTTTACAAATAACAGTTGAAACAGAACTATGTTTGAAAATGAATGAATTTTGCTACATTTATAACCTGAACCTAACCTTTCACTTTAAGGAATAAAAGCTGTCACAGCTCTTCATGCCTTTTTCTGAAAAATGTGTTTTCATTTTTTTTAAGGAATTCCCATTTTTATATCGTTTGGAGCAGTATGCTTGATCAACAGAGGGTGCTGGTGAGTGACTTGGATTGGAACTGTGAAGGCGAAAGTGAGGACTGCAGATGCTGTAGATTAGAGTCAAGATTAGAGTAGTGCTGGAAAAGCACAGCAGATCAGGCAGCATCCAAGGAGCAGGAAAATCAACTTTTCGGGCAGGATGAAGGGCTCCTGCCTGAAACGTCGATCTTCCTGCTCCTGAATGCTACCTGACCTTCTGTGCTTTTCCAGCACTACTCTAATCTTGACTTAGAACTGTGAAGGTCTGTCAATATGCATCATGATCATAAGCTGTGTTTTTGAGTCAGCTTATGGTCATGTTGATTGTAATATTGGTTATTCTATATCTCTTACTAATTGGAGCTCCACCTGCACTGGTTGACTGAATGTATGATGTGGAAGTGCCAGTGTTGGACTGGTGTGGACAAAGTTAAAAATCACACAACACCAGGTTATACTCCAAAGGTTTATTTGGAAGTACAAGCTTTCAGAGAGCTGCTCTTTTGTCAGGTAGCTAATGGGGCAGGATCATAGGACACAGAATTGATAGTAAAAGATCAAAATGTCATAAAACTGATGCGATGTATTCAGCAAACCTAGATTGCTGTTAAGTCTTTAATCACTTAGAATGGGTGGCAGGTTTCAATTCATGAATATTAATCTTTTCCTATAAATTCTGTGTCCTATGATTCTGCCCCACTAGCTACCTGACAAAGGAGCAGTGCTTCCAAATAAACCTGTTTCACTATAATCTGGCGTTGTGTGATTTTTAACTCTGAATGTAGAGAGCCAAATACTCATACTGCAGCAACAAATCACAGGAAGCCCACTGATGAATGGACATTGACATGTGAGTTGGCAATAATTCAACAAAGAATTCTATTTTATGTTTACTACAGCTATGGGTAGAATATTTTAGCCAATCTTTACCCTAGGATACATAGCTGTGCAGCAACACAAGCAACTGCTCAGGCTGTGCATGTGTTGGTCACTTTTAATCTACTGTTTGTGAGTGCTTTATGGTACTCGCATACAGGGTCCTAGGCCGAGGTATATATCCGGGCCCATTAACTGGGGCTTAGGTCTCTCAAGGGGCTCTGTGCTCAGGTTGGTGGGGTGAATACATTCAGGGCACCTTGCCAGGAACTGCATTGGGCCTGTGATTTCTATCCCTCAGTAAACCAAAGTGACCTGTAATATCACCAGAATCTCCTGACTGAGAGAATACATACGTGAAAGGAATAGTTATTAAAATCACTAGGTACAGCAGGAAGAGATTAGAGCTTTTGTCTGGTGGAAGGTTTAGAACATCCATTGCAATCTCAGATCACTGTATTTCTTCATTCCAATAGACCCTCCACCAGGACAGATTACAGTGGACTTTGTCCATCAGTAGAATGTGAGGCATGATCTGCTTAGCACTGCAATGAACCCACAGCAGGAGATTATAGAGGCAGTGACAGCTGCAGGCACTTCCACTGGAAGAATGCAGAGAAGCCCATGCATCTTGTAAGCATTTGGTGACATGGGAAGCAGCAAGTGCTTCAGTGACTGAGTAAGTATCTAGTGGAGTTTTCAGAGACAGTGGAGTGGCAAACAGATACCTCAATCACCATCGCCTCCCGTCATCACCTTCCTGTGGGTTGCTACTGACCAGGAACCTAACTGGACTTTCAATTATTATGCTGTGGCCACAAAAGCAGGTCAGATGCTGGAATTCATCAAGGAGTAACTCACTTCATGTCTCCCCAAAGCCTGTCTACCAGTCTTTACAAGTAACAAATCAGGAGTGTGATGGAATGCTCTCCACTTGCCTAGATGAGCGATGTCCCAATAACTCTCACAAAGTTTGATACCATTCAGGGCAAAACCAGGTCAGTTGATCAACATCCCGTCCATGATCTTAAAAATGCAAGTCCTTCACTGATGCATAATTGGCAGATACTTGTACTATCTATAAGATGTCTTGCAACAATGTACAATATCTTCTTTGAAAGCAGCTTTGCAAATATAACTTTCACAATGGCAGATGGATACAAGATTGCCTGCAAGTTGCCCTCTAAGTTTCACACCACCTTGCCTTGGAACTATGTCACTGATCCTTCACTGTCACTGGGTCAAAACCTTGGAAGTCCCTCTGTAACAGTATTTTGGATGTCCTGACATTGCATGGACTGCAACACTTATAGAAAGCAGCTCACCACCACCTTTTTTGAGGGCAAGTAAGAAAGCAATTAAGATGCCATTTAATATTCCAACAACAAATAAAGATTTCAACTAGGAAATATCATCATACTTCTATTGTTGGATAGGACATGTTGGAGAGCTCACTCAAAAATCAAGTCTAATAGATGCAACATATATAGAATTCAGTTCAGATCAAAAGCCAAGTTCGAAATGGACCAATGAACAGAACACCATCTTGATTGTTGAGAGTCTTAATACTGATTACACATCAACAGACACTTTCATCTGAAAAAGGATTGATTTTTCTCTAAAAAAAAAATCAGATTTCTGCTGCCAGGTTTATATTTTCAAAATGTTAAGGCAATCTGTTCAAAGTTAAGAATGTTAAAAATCACACAAGACCAGGTTATATTCCAACAGGTTTATTTGGAAGCACTAGCTTTTGGAGCGCTGGTTCTTCAGGCACTCCAAAAGCTAGTGCTTCCAAATAAACTTATTGGACTATAACCTGGTATTGTGTGGTTTTTAACTTTGTCCACACCAGTCCAACACCGCCACCTCCAAGTCAAAGTTAAGAATGTCTGCATGAGAGCCATTTGAATCCAATGCTTCAGTGTTCTTGGATACCTTTGCACATTTGCCTCGGAAGATCAGTGACTGAAAGAATTGTAATTTTAATAGTGTCTGAAATTTAAACTGATCTGAATTGAAGATGCTACCTAATTGGCTATGTAAATGAAACTAATTTTTATGAGGATTACAAAGCAGCTTGACATCCCTCTGAAGAGCTGCATGACGTCAGTTTACAGCTCTCCTGAGTGAATAAATAAAATATGAGAAGTCAATGTCTTTCAACACACTACTAACTGCAGAATGGAATAATAGTTGTGCTCTCTCTCACACTGATAATTGGCCAAGTTTCTTTGCAGAAGTTGTATTTGTCAAGTACACTAAATATTTAAAATTTAGCTACTCTTTGCATCTATCATTATCTGATATACACCTAAAGCTATTGATCTTTCTATAACTCAGTGAAGACACATTTAAAGGAATATATAGCATAATTGCATACAACACAGAATAAAACCCCAGATTATTGGGGAAAGTGGCCCCCTGCACTATGTTCATAGGATGTCTGTCTGTTAAGTGGCTGGTTGCTGTCCTGTGGAATTAGATAAACAAATAGGTTTTCTGTGGGAAATGCCTTTAACAGGTTACAGCCAATTTGCAGTTGCTCTCAGCTGTGTGAGATGATGTTAGGACAGAATCCTTTTGCTCCTTGTCTCCAGGAGAGTTGATTTCTTTCACAGTAATAACTCTAGTCTTTCAATTTTAGCTAAATGCGAGTACATAAACAAGAAATTAAGTTAGGTTGACTTTGCATTACTCCACTGGAGATATTATATTTTCATTATGAGACAATATAGAAATTGTCCATTGAGAATTAACAATGAGATATTGATGATTTTATAAAATGTTCCATCAGTAGAGCTTTAGATCCTTAACTCCTGTGTTTCTCCTTTACGAAGATCCAAAATACACCAAGCCTGGATCATTGTCTGTGTTGTGATTCATGAATAAGAAAGATCATTAAGAATATTTAATTATTATGTCACATTGTTATGGACCAGGCCAGACCCCCTCAAATATTTTAAGAAGGTAGCCTAGACCTTAATTGACCCAATACAGTAACTATTACTAATTAACTGTTCCAATACTGTAATGCCCCATATACACACACACCTTGGCAAAAAGGTAAAGTCAGACACAGATCCTTACAGGGAGGAGGAAACAACTTCCAGAGAGATTTCAGAAGAAAGTCAGAGGAATTCATTACTGAAGCTTGCAACTCCCCTGGACACTCACAGAGTCATAGAGATGTACAGCACGGAAACAGACCCTTCGGTCCAACTCATCCATGTCTAACCTAATCTAGTCCCATTTGCCAGCACTTGGCCCATATCCCTCGCAACCTTTTCTATTCATATACCTATTCTGATGCCTTTTAAATGCTGTAATTGTACCAGCCTCCACCACTTTCTCTGGCAGCTCTGGCACCACCATCTGCATGAAAACATTGCCCCTTAGGTCCCTTTTATATCTTTCCCCTCTCACTCTAAACCTATGCCCTCTAGTTCTGTACTTGCCCGAACCAAAGAAAAGACTTTGTCTAGCTATCGTATTCATGCCCCTCATGATTTTATAAACATCTATAAGGTCACCCCTCAGCCTCCAGTGCTGGAGGGAAAACAGCGCCAGCCTATTCAGCCTCTCCTGATAGCTCAAATCCTCCAACCGTGGCAACGTCCTTGTAAATCTTTTCTGAACACTTTTCAAGTTTCACATCATCCTTCCAATAGGAAGGAGATCAGAATAGCATGCAATATTCCAAAAGTGGCCTAACCAATGTACTGTACATCTGCATCATGACCTCCCAACTCTTATATTCGATACTCTGACCAATAAAGGAAAGCATACCAAATGCCTTCTTCACGCTTCTGTCTACCTGAGACTCTACTTTCAAGGAGCTATGAACCTGCACTCTAAGGTCCCTCTGTTCTGTAACACTCCCAAGGACCTTACCATTAAGTGTTTAAGCTCTGCTAAGATTTGCTTTTCCAAAATACAGCACCTCGCCTTTATCTACTTTAAACTTTTTCTGCTACTCATCAGCCCATTAACCCATCTGATCAAGATCCCATTGTACTCTGAGGTAACTTTCTTCGCTGTCCACTACAATTTTGGTGTCATCTGCAAACTAACTAATCATACCTCCTCTTGTGACTGCTACAGCTAAAAACAAACTAGAAAAAACCTGAACTTGGAGATCTGGCCACTCCCCTTCCATTGTTAAACTAGACTCCTTTGCTCCTCTGCCTTTATTACCTCTCTTCAAAAACTCCAAGGACAGAATAACCTTCTTAAAGGGACAGCATCGTCACATGCATTAACAGATGTACATTCCAATGAGAAGAACTGATTTATGTTTTAAAATTCAGTGTTTTACTGGTAGGTTTACATTTTAATATCTTACATTTCGATATCTGCTGCAATGTAAATTTTCACTAATTACCTTGTTTGTTCATTCGTTTCAACATTTTTTAAAAAATTAGATTTAAAAATGGGAAAGCTGATGAAAAATAGATCGGAATTCTATCCCTTCTTCTCAGGAAGTTTTATTCAAAACCAGCCAAGACAAGAGAAACATAGAGAAGAAGAGCAATAGGAGGCAATTTAGCTCTTTTGAGCCTGCTCCACCATTCTATGTGATCACAGCTGATCATTCAACTCAGTATCCTGTTTCACTTTCTCCCCATATCCTTTGACCCCTTTAGACCTAGGAACTGGACCTAACTTCTCCTCAATGTTTTGGCCTCAACTGCTTTCTATGGCAGAGAATTCCATAGACTCACCAAACCCTGGGTGAAGAAATTTCTCTTCATCTCAATCCTAAATGGCCTTTCCCATATCCTTAGACTTTGAACCCTGGTTCTGGATGCTTCGGTCATTGGGAACACCCTTCCTGTGTTTATCTTGTCTAGTCTTGTTAGAACTTCATAGGTTAGTATGAAATCTCTCCGCATTCTACTAAACTCCAGAGAATATATGCCAAGCAATCCAGTCTCTCTTCATACAACAGACCTGTCACACCAGAAATCTGTCTGGTAAACCTTTATTGCATTCCCTCCATGGCCAGAACATCCTTTCCCAAATAAGGAGACCAAAACAGGACGCAATATTTGAGGTGTAATCTCACCAATGCCCTGTAAAATTGCAATAAGATATCCCTGATGCTCTGCTCGAATCCTATTGCTTATGAAGGTCAACATACCAATGCCTTCTTCACCACCTGCTGTACTGCATGCTGACTTTCAGCGACTGGTCTCGTTGCACCTCCCTTTTCTAATCCATTACCATTCAGATAACAATCTTGTTGGCTTTACTACCAAAGTGGATAACCTCACTTTTATCTACATTATATTTCATCTGCCATGCATTTGCCTACTTACTCAAATTGTCCAAGTTATGTTACCCCACTGGTAACACTGACGCTGCAGAAAAAGATTTATGGGCGGCACGGTGGCACAGTGGTTAGCACTGCTGCCTCACAGTGCCAGAGACCTGGGTTCAATTCCCGCCTCAGGCGACTCTGTGTGGAGTTTGCACATTCTCCCCGTGACTGCGTGGGTTTCCTCCCACAATCCAAAAATGTGCAGGTTAGGTGGATTGGCCATGCTAAATTGCCCATAGTGTTCGGTGAAGGGGTAAATGTAGGGGAATGGATCTGGGTGGGTTGGGCTTCGGCAAGTCGTGTAGACTTGTTGGGCCGAAGGGCCTGTTTTCACACTGTATGTAATCTAAAGAAAATCTAATTTCTTTATTCCTATTCTTTGTTTCCTGTCTGTCAACCAGTCCTCTATCCGTATCAGTGCAATATCCTCAATTCAAAGTTTGTGAGAAGATTTGTAGCTCGGGTGCTCGTTGTTGTGGTTGCTGAGCTGGGAATTTGTGTTGCAGACGTTTTGTCCCCTGTCTAGGTGACATCCTCAGTGCTTGGGAGCCTCCTGTGAAGCACTTCTGTGATGTTTCCTCCAGCATTTATAGTGGTATAAATGCCGGAGGAAACATCACAGAAGCGCTTCACAGGAGGCTCCCAAGCGCTGAGGATGTCACCTAGACAGGGGACGAAACGTCTGCAACACAAATTCCCAGCTCGGCGAACAGAACCACAACAATACCCTCAATTCCATGCACTTTAATTTTACAAAGTAATCTCTTATTTGGGAGCAGAATGTAAGCCTTTAGAGGTCCAAGTAAACCACATCCACTGGCTCCACTTATCAATTCTTCTGGTTACGTCCTTAAAAAATTCCTTTTCATAAATCCATGCTGACTCTGTTCGATCCTGTCACTATTTTCAAAGTGCTCTGCTATTAAATATTTTATAATGGAGTTTAGCATTTTCTCTACTACTGGTAACAGGCTAACCGGTCTATGATTCCCTGTTTTCTTTCTACCTCCATTTTTAAATAGTGAGGTGAAATTAGCCACCCTCTTATCCAAAGGCACTGTTCCAGAGTCTGTAGAATTTTGAAAGTTGACCACCAATGCATTCAGTATTTCTAAGGCCACTTCCTTAAGTACTTTGGGCATTGTGGATTTTATGGCCTTTAATCATATCAACTTCCCCAACACTTTTTCCCTACTAATACTGATTTCCTTCGCTTCTTCTCTATCACTGAACCCCAACATTTTTGGAGTGTTATTTGCGTCCTCTTTTGTGAAGACTGAATTTAAACACATATTTTAATTCAATCAATCAGTCTTACATCTCTTTGTTCCGTTATACCTTCCCTTGTTTCTGACTATGAGAGACCTATACTTGTCTTCACTTTTTTTTCTCTTCATACACATATAGAAGTTTTTATATCATTTCATTTGTGTCCAACACGTTTGCTCACATATTCTATTTTCTCCCTCTTAATCAATGCCTTTGTGCTCTTTTGTTGAAATCTAAACACCTCCCAAACCTTAGGTCTGCTGTTTTATTTAGTTAATTTGCATACCCTTCCCTTGGATTTAATATTGTCCCTAATTTCCCGTGTCAGCTGTAGATGGATGACCTTATCCATTTCATTTTCTTGCAGACAGGAATGAATATATGTTGCAGTTCCTCCATGCATTCCTTAAACATTTGCCCTTGCTGAACCACCATCATCCCCTTTTGTAATGTTCCCCAATCCATCATAGCCAATTTGCACCTCAAACCATTATAGTTTCCTTTATTTAGATTCAGGACCCTATTCTCAGAATTAATTACCTCACTCTCAATTTTTCTCACAAATTCTATCACGTTGTGATGAATATCTCCTTTTGCGAGAAGGATTTCAGAGTGGAGTAGGATTAGGGCAGTCTTACTGAAGTCAGATTTCAGCAGTGCCATTGCAGCACAAATTGTACTATAATCTAATACCAGGCTAGATGTCTGTTGTGAGGAACAAAAAGAATCATTGTAGTGATCTCATTGGTTTTTGGGTCATTTCAAGGAGGATTTCTTACCCTGCATGTGTCCATGATTTAGACTTTAGATTCCCTACAGTGTGGAAACAGGCCCTTTGGCTCAACATTCCACACCGACCCTCTGAAGAGTAACCCATTCAGACCCATTTCCCTCTAACTAATGCACCTAACACTATGGGCAATTTAGCGTGGCCAATCCACCTGACCTGCATGTCTTTGGACTGTGGGAGGAAACCGGAGCACCCGGAGGAAACCCACGTAGACACAGGGAGAATGTACAAACTCCACGCAGACAGTCACCCGAGGCTGGAATCGAACCTGGGTCCCTGGTGATGTGAGGCTGCAGTGCTAACCACTGAGCCACCATGCCGCCCCACAGTGATCTGTGTGATTTGGTTGACCTGTGTCTTTAGTGATGATAATAGCAACATGAGTCTATCCCTAACATGCATACCCACCAAATATGCTCAAAAATACATGGAGAAGAAGTTATGGTGGTACGTGGTGGTCATTCATTGCCAATGATAGTGAAGGTGACTATGCTTTTTTTCTCCTCAGTCAGTGGCTCATTGCTACATCAAGGAGTTGGTAGATGCCGTGCACCAGAAAACTGGACAATACATCAAGTATCTCACCAATCAGAGAGGGTAATTGGATTTATGGCTATGACTGGATTCCTTCAGGATAATCCTGTTTGTGTTCATCAGGGGTCCCTCAGAACACCCAGCATGTTTCTGAACAGCAAGGGGTTCAACTCATTGAATGTTTAAATAATATGCAACAGCAGGTGTGGATGGGATTCCCGGGAAGCTGCCAGAGAACATAGAACATTACAGCACAGTACAGGCCCTTAGGCTCTCAATGATGCACCAACCTGTGGAACCAATCTGAAGCCATCTAACCAGTTTATATGTTTTGAGACAACTCAGCTGTTCAGACTAACTGAACACCTTGTTGGATGGCTCCTGTATTTCCCAGGTGTAAGCACTAAAGATATGGTTCCTTAACACTTTTTAAAATGGAAACACACTGCAGAGCCAGAAGACACCTGCTGCTGCTGTGACTACAAGGACAAACATTGAACAAGTCACTGGCCTTCTGAAAGTGAAGTTTGAATTCCTTAGATAGACTGGGGAGCCCTGCAATATACCCCATCAAAGTCTCATCTATCATGGTAATTCGTTGCATTCTGCCTTCCTTCTCCATGGAGAATGGGGTGGAGGTGCTTTGAGATCATGTGACCAATGGAAATATACCAATGAGTCTGATGCCACTGGACAATTGTTACAAGCAGGTCAGGGAGTCATGGAATTCAGTCACAAGCATACATTTCTCCTGAGAGTCTCTTTACCACTCTGGCAATGATTCACTCTTCACCCAGAGGTAATGACCTGGTATTAGTGGATCATACCATTTGAGTGCTAAGTGTGGAAGCAGGGTCAAGAGACCTGCTGTCCGAGAAGCTGTCCAAAGCATAGGTGGAACCTTCTAAAGACATTCTTACTGGCAGATTTTTGGTTCACTTGGATACTTACCCTGTCAATTGGTCATTCCATGGGCTGTATTCATTATTAACCCCAGACTTTTTATGGTCTCCATCCATGTAAGATCTAAGTCAATCACAGTTATAGTGTTTGAGGAAGCTAATCTAAAAGTTTGCTAGTCTTAATTTAGTTAAAAGACCCATATGTTTTCTCAAGATTCAATAAATTCTATTAAACTTGCAAAAATATATTTAAGTTTATCACAACCAGCACATAAGATATAATAATGCTGTGCTGTTTTGATGTGTGAAGTTGCTACGGAGACAAGCTGCTGATCTATCTGCTCCTGTACATGAGATGGGATGAGGTGGATGGTCTGTGTTCCTGAACACTAGAAGACTTGCCGTATTCAGGCCTCCATGTTATGCAGGTGCCTTCTTTGTCATTGCTATGAATACAGCATGGATAGTTTCCTTTATTTAGTCCATGACCCTAGTCTCGGAATTAATGACCATGCTGTTCATTTTTCTGATGAATTCTGGATGGTTAGCTAGATGTGGTTCTCCTTAAGAGTCATCACTATCTCAATGGCACAAACCATGGCAGACACACCAGGGACAAGGCACTACTCTTAACATGGATGAACTCTCTCATTTTATGTGCATTGACGTAAATAGCCTCGAGGAACTGTGAAATATATTCACGTTCCACATCTGTTGCTGTGCTAATGAATAGAGGAGAAAGTGAGGACTGCAGATGCTGGAGATCAGAGCTGAAAATGTGTTGCTGGAAAAGCGCAGCAAGTCAGGCAGCATCCAAGCAGCAGGAGAATCGACGGTACGGGCATGAGCCCTTCTTCAGGGCTTCTCCTGAAGAAGGGCTCATGCCCGAAACGTCGATTCTCCTGCTCCTTGGATGCTGCCTGACCTGTTGTTCAACACATACCCCGTTTGTCTCGGGTTTCTAGGTGAACGCACTTTTCGTGCAACCACACATATACACTGTGTCACTCTTGTCTCATTGCCAGGCTATGCTCATCAGTCAGTGCCACTTTGCATTCAAAATTGCACCACTGCGAAGTCTGCTGTAAGTCACCTTTTAGCCTTGTTAATGCAGCAACTGTCTCTGACTGACCAGCTATATAGCTGCTCTGTGGCTCAATGTAGGTTAACAGTCCCTGATATTGACACCTTTCTTCATCACACAGGCACCATTTTAAGACATTCATGATTGTAAACCTTCTATTAGGAATCACATTCACCCTGCTCAAGTGCACCAGATTATTCCCCATGTTTGGGTAAACATGCTGTGCTCACTGATTTTCACAGCCCACCTCCAATTGCCTCATCTCCATGAGGCTTGCTGTCCCCATCATCTATACATTAGGAACAGCAAATGTCTCCGTTCTCTTACTTTCTGGAGCCTCAATAGGAAGCCTTCACTAATCCATGAACCCACAAATTCCAGGCTTTTTACACCAGGCTTCCTTTCTCTATATCTCTGTGATACCTATAAGAAGACTGTTGACCTTTCTATCAATCTGCAGGTACTAACTCTCACTCACCACCCATTATTGGCCAAAGCCCTTGCCTGATACTAACAGGCTACAGCTGGGAAGATAATCAAATAAATTCCTACCACCTCCCCATATGACCTTGTGACTATTTATGACCCTGGAGTAGGCACTTGCATAAACTGGACAATATTGAGCTCAGTATCACTGATTGGATTCACCTATCATCCTCTTGTGAGGAACAACAAGGGACTATACACCATAGATGGAGGGGATTCCAGCTCCAATCCTCTATCAGTTCTCAGTTAACTGCCTAAACAATTATGAATCATAGAATCATAGAGATGTACAGCATGGAAACAGACCCTTCAGTCCTTGAATTTTATGTGAGCTATTATTGGACCCTCACCGCAGTGCCAATTTTATCCTGACTACCTGTTACTGCTCCAACTATTTAAACACCACTGTGTGCTGGGGCGATAAAGGTCAGGAATTCTAACAAAATTATCAATCACTAAGAATAGTAGCAAGCATCTGGGAGAATTACTAATGTGAGATTGAGAAAAGAACGTGAGTTGGGCCTAACGGGAGGGGGCTTAAATTGGGGCAAGATGAAACCTGAGCTCAGGGGAAGTAGGAGAAAAGCATCATATTGGAACTGACATCTAACTTGGAGAGGGCAAAGTGTTAGTATGAACTGGTGTTGGAATGAGGTGGACAAGGTCAAAGGCCGCATGATACCAGGTTTATAATCCAAGTTTATTTGAAATTGCAAGGTTTTGGAGCACTGCTCCTTCATCAGGTGAAGAGGCAGCCCCATGAAAGCTTGTGATTTCAAATAAATCTATTGGACTATAGCCCAGTACATGGAGGTAGAAAGAGAGTACTTTGATGCTACTGTGACAGGCTGGTAACCTATTTTAAAACAATTTGACAAGCGAATTTAGGAGAATGAAGCAATACATTTCTAAAGTACAATATCATCTGATTTCTGCACAAGATACTAGGGAAAATTCCTCAAGTATCTATCACAATCACCTGCAATAGTGGAGATAGTATGCAGATTATCTGTCTACCCAGCTTTGATTAACAACATCAGTATTACTATATATAGTGTTGTTATATTCAGGGCTGGTTTCAAGTTGTCATCTTTTCAGGAGCTTTTGGCTTGCTTCTGTTGATTTTCCAGATTGGTACAAAGCCTGCTAATACAAACTCACTGCACAAATACTTTAATATAAGCCCTCGGGGTCTCTATCGTGTTTGCATCATTTCAAGAAAGGGCAGTCAGACTGTTACAGGAACTATATTGGTTTTGTGTCAGATTGCATGCTAATTTCTCAGAGGGTTGAAATATATGATAACATTAAGTCAGTGATTATATGAAAAGTCTCTGTAAAAATTTCTTTCTGGATGCTTCAACTCTTTCACGAGCATAAGTAAGAAGTCACCTGCACTATCGCATAATTGAAAACTTCCCTGTGTCCTGTAAAAACACATCAGAAAGATTATTATACTTTCACCCTGTTACCATATCTGGGGAAGTGGACTAATATGTTCTGTACCAATATCTCTGTTTTGATCACAACGGTGATAACTTTTATTTTATTGCTATGACTGTGATCAGTGTGTCACTGCCCATCAAAAATGATATACACCGTATCTACTTGAATGGAAGTCAATCTCATGTTAACGCTGACCCCATACTTTTGGCCAAAAAATCTGAAATTTTCCATATAACTCAAGTAAAAGTCAACGCCAGTTCTTCCCAGATAACAGATCAATATTTGCAAGTCAAGGTATTATTCTGTAAATAGGCATTAGGATGAGGAATTGCATTTTTTTCATGCTATTATGTGTTTTGATGAAAAATTCACACCAATGTTAGGCTACGGATTTCTTAAGTTCATCATTGAATGAGCACTATGATTAGTGTGATACAAAGTTTATCACGCCATCATTTCCTACATAAGATAGGCCTATATGTTTTTATTTCACCATAATTATCGTGCAGCTTATTGGCGATTTCTCATGGCGACGATGATTAGAGAGACTGTATGAGAGTCAAATGTCTGATAATTTTTTTTATCAGAAATAAAAGCTTAAAATATTAGTTTAAAAAGCTAAAACAACACTAGACAAAAGAAAACAGAGGGAAATGGAAGAATTTGGTGTGAAAGTTTCAGGCGCATCAGGTCAGAGTCAGGTGACAACGTTCTTTTTGTGCAGCTCAGCTGAACTCAATTCCCCTGCGTAATCGAATGTGTTTTTTTGTTTAGTCGTTTACAGATCAGTTGGGCTTCTGCTAATGGAATGGTATTTTGGACTATAGCATGAATTTAAGCCCGTCAAAGTCAACCCCACAAATTTAACCTTAAAAAATAGTCTTTAAAAAATTTGACTTTTACACGAGTGCGTATGGTACATACACATCCCACTTTCTGCATTCTTGTTTTATTGAACTGATGGTTCATTGCTAATTAATTCTTTTCTGAGACATCAGTACTGGGCAGAATCTTCCCAGGAGCTAGGCAACATGACCTATGGTAGAATCGGGTGAGATCATCATCTCAACATTGGGACTACCCTGTCATAGGTAGTCTGCACTGCTCAAGCAGCATGATAAGATTTTTAGCAAGAAGCAGTGGATTCCCAATTGACAGTCTTTAAAGTTTCTTAAACACTTTCCGTAACTTGCCATGGGTTACAGTCTTACCAAACCCACTAGCTGTTGATTAAATTCAGTATGGAAATCAGAGTGGATATCTGGCGGGTTCACTATCTCCAAAAGATCTCTACGTTGTCCCCGGGCACCAATATGATTAGATTCCCTCCAGTATGGAAACAGGCCCTTCAGCCCAAGAAGTCCACACTGACCTTCCAGAGAGTAACCCACCTAGACCCATTCTCTTATCCTATATTTATGCCTGACTAATGCACCTAGCACTATGGGCAATTTAGCATGGCCAATCCACCTAACCTACACATCTTTGGATTGTGGGAGGAAACTGGAGCACCCAGAGGAAACCTCCGCAGACACAGGGAGAATGTGCAACTCCACACAGACAGTTGTCCAAGGCAGGAATTGAACCCAGGTCCCTGGTGCTGTGAGGCAGCACTGCTAACCACTGAGCCACTATGCCAACCTTATAATATTAAGGGATTATTTATACTGAACTAGGAGGGCAGACAGGATCTCTGTTTAATATCTCTCTCCAAAAATCGCACCTCCAACTGCACAGTCTCCCCCAAGTGCCCCACATCTAGATGGTGTGCTTCAGACTCTGGACTGGTACTTGAACCCACCACCTTCTGGTTCAGAGGCAGAAGTGGCAGTACTAAGCCACAAAGTCTTCAGCTCCATGGGCCCACATGCACCCCATGCCCATGGACAATGGCTTCCAACATGGCCCAGCCTCTATGAACCCTCATGGCATATTTCTGATCCACTTACAGTTCCCATCTACTCTTCACCTTGGACAGTACTAACAGCTATCATTGCAATGCTGCAGCTAGGATAAATATACTCAGAGACATGCATCCAGCTTATCGACTGGACCAGTCTGCATATCTGGGCTGTTTGTTCACTGTCATAGTGCTCAGTCACTCTGCGACAACCAGGATGCTTGCAGCATCACTGCCTTCAACATATTGCCCCCTCATCCAGAGATATCTGATTAGTATTACTACTCTCTGGCTGTACCATTTATTACAGACACAAAGCCCAGCAGTCTTGGCCCAGCAGTCAGCAGGCTGCAGTGTAGCCAAAGGGAATAACCTTTGCTCATGACATTCTGGCATAGTCAGTTAAGTGCAGCCTCCAGTACCAGGTCAAGTCTTGCTTGGGCAGTTCACAGTCATGATCCTCTGTTTATAAAAAGTGATGAGCTGAATGTCAAGCAGGATACCATCTGTTTTTTGAACCTTTCCCCTCAATTTTGGTCTGTTTTGCATCAGAAAGAAAGGCAGGTACTATAGAAGTTGAAATTGGGTGGTGTAGCTATTACAGTTGGTGCAAGGGGAAAGTTTCCTGGGCAAGTGAGTAGGAAGACAACAGGTCCTGCAGGGTTAGTGGTGTCACTGTTTAGAGTGGATGAGGAGGGGTGGGGAACATTTGCTTGCATCACTGAGAGTGGTAGACCATGACCCTTGGAGGAGATGTATGTAGTAGCAGAATGGGCGTGAGTGTAAGATATCCGAACGAAAGTTCAGCAATTTTACTGCTGGAGTGGTGAAAGACATTGACCTTCTTCATACATTGCTGGCCATTCCTCCAAATGTCTGAGACTTCTGGTGGCAATCTCCAGGAAGGCTGGAATGGCCTAGTATGGCTTCCACTGCTTATCCTGGGGGAAGAGGAATTCCTAACTCTGCACCGTCCCATTCAGCAGGACCTCCAGGTCGCTGCCAGCAAAGCCCAGTGTTGATCTACCCCCATTTTCCATCTCTTGGAATGTGCAGGGCAACTCTGGACTGACCATGCTTGGTCCAAGGTACACAATAGCCTTTAAAAGATGACACTGGCCCCAGTGATGCCTCTCAATTCTCAGATTTCCATTGAGTGGAATGTTGCTATAGGAACAGTACATGGTAAGTTGGGGTGGACGTTGAAAGTGATTCTCATCATTAGAGCTTGAGCAGCAAGTAATGCAGTGAATTTGGCAAGATACAGCAGGAAATCCTTCTTGGCCTAACTGCAACGATCACTTCCCTAAACTCAATATGACTCACATTTTCGAGTGTGGTGTTGGAAAAGCACAGCAGGTCAGGCAGCATCTGAGGAGGAGGAGAATTGATGTTTCAGGCATAAGCCCTTCATCAGAAATGACTCCATGACTCATATTTTGCCAAAAATACATTTGATTCCATTTTATAAGATTGTAAGATCATAAGAAATAGGAACAGGACTAAGTCATTCAACACCCACCGGCACCCCCCCAAAACCTGTTCCACCACTCAGTTGGATCACGGCTGATCTGACACTCCTCACATCTATGCACTGCTGCCTCACAGTGCCAGAGACCCAGGTTTGATTCCGGCCTCAGGCGACTGTGTAAATTCTACACAGACATTCTCCCTTGTCAGCGTGGGTTTCCTCTGAGTGCTCCAGTTTCCTCCCACTATCCAAAGATGTGTAGGTTAGGTGAATTGGCCATGCTAAATTGCCCTTAATGTTCAGGGATGTGTAGGTTAGGTGCCTTAGTCAGGGTTAAATGTAGAGTGATAGGGTAGGGGAATGGGTCTGGGTGGGTTACTCTTCAAGGGTTGGTGTGGACTTGTTGGACCAAATGGCCTGTTTCCACACTGTGGGGATCCTATGATACTCTCCTATGTTTTTCGTGTAAGCCTTCATTTCCCTACTGATCAAGAATCTATCTTCCTTAGTTTTAAATATACACAGATTCTGCACCGCTGCTGTCTGTGGCCGTGAGTTCAACAGACCCTCAACCCTCTGAGAGGAGAAATTCCTCTTCATCTCAGTATTAAATTAGCACCTTGTGGAACACTTGAGCTTCTTTAGTATTAAATCTTTCATTTTACTCAATCCCAAGCTACTTCTGAACTGACAGATACTTTTATGTCATGGTGGTTTGCGCAATGGAATTGGGCCCTTTACTATAATTTCACATGCTGAAGAAGAGTTTTGACTCTGCAGAGAGTAGATAAGGAAGGCTGTGATTTTGATATAGGACTCAACTAGAGTTGTGCCATGAGTGCTACAGCTGGTATTAAAAGATAGGGAAATTGGTTCATGGTTTCTCGTGTTGTTAGGCATTCACCAAATACAGGATTAGAGTGGTGCTGGAAAAGCACAGCAGGTCAGGCAGCATCCGAGGAGCAGGAAAATCGACTTTTCGGGCAAAAGCCCTTCCTCAGGAATTATTCCTGATGAAAGGCTTTTGCCCACAACATCGATTTTCCTGCTCCTCAGAATCTGCCTGACCTGCTGTGCCTTTCCAGCACCACTCTAATCTAGACTCTAATCTCCAGCATCTGCAGTACCCACTTCTGCCTATTCACCAGATACCATCTCATCCTCAGGAGCAAGATCCACTTCCATTGGTCAGTCCTCATTATGAAGCTCTGTGTAGCCTTACACACATGATATTTGGTGTTGTATAGTTTATGTGTAAGTTGTTATTAAATAGAATATGGTGTTATTGCTCAGGTAGCAAAGGAAACCTTTGTTACAGTATTTAGTTTACGGAAGATGAGATGAATTCTCTTATGAAAGTGGAATAATCAAAGTTTAGTTTATAATTTTAAAAACAGAGCAAGTTTACACAAGAGCACTGATAGAAAGGAATTAGCAAAATGAATTTGCACAATTTTCATGTAACCCCTTACCTTTTCTTTCGGCTCATGGAATGAAGACCTCACATTTACTGTCTGTTCCTTATTGCCCACAGGGCAGTAATGAGTCAACAACATTGATACCATATGGAAGCCAGACCAGGTACGGAGTGAAGAATTCCTTCTGGAGTTCCTACTAGATATTAGAGTTCTTTCCATAAAAGTCATAGCAACTTGTTCTTTTCATAAAACTTTCATTTATTGAATTGAATTAGCTTTATTGTCACATGTACTCAAATGTGTACAGTGAAAAGTTTACAAGTTGCCACTTACAGCGCCACCTTACGTACAAGGTATCTCAGTACAGATTCTTCATTATAAGGTCTTAGGAAAGGAAAAATTAGAAAAAATAAAGAAATAAAAAGTCCAACATTACAGATCATAGGAATAAATTAGAAAATAGAGAAATAAGAACAACAGTCCTTCCAACCCAGTCTATTGCTGGCACCTGGCCTCCAGACTACACAAGACCTCGACTCCAGACCACGGAGGGTCTCACCTCGAGGCTCTCAAGGCTGGGGGGCAGTTTTGGAATCATCTGGACGTCAGAAATCCACATTGCGGCCATGCCACTGAGACACTGCCACATCAGGCCAAGAAAAATGCCTTACTGGGTTTGTGCCGAGGTCTGGAGTCTGAGTCTGCATTAGACTGGTTAAAAATCTCACAACACCAGGTTATAGTCCAACAGGTTTAATTGGGAGCACTAACTTTTGGAGTGCTGTTCCTTCATCAGGAGGTTAAGGAGCAGCACTCCGAAAGCGTGTGCTTCCAATTAAACCTGTTGGACGATAACCTAGTGTTGTGTGATTTTTAACTTTATCCACCCCAGTCCAACATTGGCATCTCCAAATTAAGGCTGGTTTTTCATGACATCGCTGAGAAGAGACAAGAAAAAAACATACATTAAAAAAGAAATGGATGGAGTGGCCAAGCCCCAAAAGAAGCATCCTACTCTGCCACCATCTTAGATTATACACAACACATTAGTTCTACTGGTAGTTCAAAATTACAACAAATGTCTAACTCTTTCATACTGGCCATGTGAACAGCATCATTCCTTTTAGCTTCACCCATTTTAATGACCCCACGGGTAACTGCAGATATTGCATTGGCTTCTGCATTTCAAGGTTTTCTGTAGTATTATTTTCTATACCATACTTCACAGATGACCCCCTCATGATTGTAAATGCATTTCAATCAATTAAAATGCAACATGAAAATTAACAAGTGATTCAGCTGTATGTCTACATCCCTGGGAGATGTATGATCATCTCATATTGCTGTAATCCTCCATTCTCTTTCTTACATCTTGCACAGCAAGTTACAGACTAGCTATGTTGGGATAAGGGATATCTCTTCTACATTTGGCACAAGATTCATCTCAGAACTAACACTATAGATTAGTCCCCAAGTAAATATTATTGGTATCTGCCAGTCTGGTGGCTTCCCTCAATGCAGTTCACGAAGAATGCCCTATTATAGTGATTTCATCTTTGCTGTATAGCATTGCTTTGTAAAAGAATCAACAATTGACCTTCAGCATAATGAAAGAGAGAACACATGACATAGAAGAGATCCTGGTTGCTAGCAGCAACACATCAGCTGCAGTTCTGCTCCCCTGTATTAACAATCATATTAATATCTCTGCCAGTCTTTAAACTATCAGATAAACTGTATCTGCCCCAAAACCAACCCCCTCATTTTAATCCGAGCTATGCTTTGAATGAATAAGTAGGAAGTTTATCCACTGCCCTGGAAAAGAAGCCCAGGGTTTTCTACCCAATTTGATGAAAAACTTGGAAACCTGCTCCCTCCCTGTCCTCAACCCATCCAAAGTCAGCCTCGAAAGTCAGTCAGTTTTCTTTAATGCAGCAATCTTAGCACCTTTTGGTGTGAGCTTCAAGGACACATGACTTCTACCTACTTGTATAGTCTAATTTAACAATGCAAACCTTGAGATTACTGTATACTCATAAAAGAGAATGATGTACATAGCATATGAGAAACTTTCAACAGTGTAATTCTAATCTGTTTAGAGTATCTCTGAACCCAATTTTGACTAATTGATTGCCAGTGCATGCAGCATAGTAAATATAAATTTAAAATCCATGTGTGGTTGTTGGGATGGGCACTTACTCTCCATAAAGTCATCATTTCCCACCAGTTTCTTGTCACAAGTGGGGATGCAGAACAATTTGCCATAATAAATGAAATCAAATATATGTTCAAGAGGCATCCTGCCAATGAATTCGGATGTGCTATTGTTGAATTAATTCTATTGCAGCAGTTGAGCAAATTCACATCGAGTCATTATTAATCTGCTCTTACATGACTGCTTTACCTTTCCTCTAAAGTTTATTAATAAGTCATTAATATGCAACAACATTTAAAAAGTTGCTATATTTCACTAATCCATATTTTTTGAAATCAAAGACATAGAGCAGTGAAGAATGAAAATAAAAATACATGTTTTGCCTTGCATCCCGGTTTCATGTAAATTGTAATGCACATCTGTAGTGTGATGGCTACTAAACAGCAGCAGAAAACAGCCCTGATTTTTGTCCAGAGGAACATGAGCACTATACTGTAACTAGTTGGACTGTACCTGACCTAGGAAATCTCAAAATTGAAAGAGGTTTACTCAAATACAAAAGTGTTACTTTTTTCAGTGGCATTTCTGCCTTCTTGACAAGCATAACGTGTTCATGTAAACAGCAATATATTGGATTTTTTTTCATGAAAGAACTATTCCTACTCAACCAAAACCTATTAAAAGGAAGCCTGTCTCTTCAACTCCCTGACATAATCCAATGTGATGTTAAGTTAATGCAACTCTCAATCTTCAGTGAAAGAGTTAATAGCGGCACTGAACATCTTCATTGAAATTCAGTTCACATTTGTACCCATATATTGTATACATTTGTCAGCACAATGAAGTATGAATATACCTATAAAGAATCCTGTGCACTCTGTTTTATAACCTCTATTTTACATTTATTCTTTCATGAGATTCATGCATAGCCTTTTCTTGAGCAATAATTTCAGCACTTCCAGTGACTTCTCAGATCCATACTGAATGAAAAAAGGCTTAACTTTGTGCAAAAAGCAGAGGTTATATATGAAGCTTTCAGCAATTTGTAAAATCTAATGGGAATTCCTTGGTAACATCATCAATAATTTTCTTTCTTCCTTTCCCAAAGATATCAAATTATGTAGGACGTTGCTAGCATACATTCTCTGCCTTACTGTGGCTATTATTTATCTCAGTGTCTGGATAATGAGCATTGGCATGCTATTCCACTTTGGAACGCATGATAGTTGAGCTAGATTGCACCCATATGTGCATACTTCTAGCAAGAGTCTCTGGACCACAAACATGGAACAGAAACCTTGGCTGATTTTGAAATATTTTTCTCCTTATCTCCAAATCTATCTTTTGAGCTACCTAAAGATAGCAACTAAATTTCATCGTCCTTCAAGTTGTAAGAGGCCTTTGTTTTATTCTGTTCTGACTCAGTTAATAAACATAGCCTGGCTAACAGTCTTTTGATCACTCCCATTGCACCTGATGCACATGGTTACACAAGTGGCACGTGGTCATTTAAGGTTCCTCTGTTTTGAAGAACACTGGATGCAAATCTGCAACCCAGCAACAAAACAGCTTATCATGTTACCAAACGTGCAAGCTCAGATTGACCAAACTCCTCTCAAAATCTATACTTGTTACTGTCAGCTACTGCTTTTTAAACAGTTTTTAAAAATTTTTTAAATAAAAACCCTGTTAAATTACTGATCAGAGATGTGCTAGTCAAAGATTTGTGTTTTGTGGAAGATTAACTAGAAAATATTTCTGATGTAAAACAATAAATTTCCAAATGAATTTAATTCACATGTAAAATCTCCAGAATTTTAGAGACAATGAAATGTTCTAACATAAATGCATACCGTTGTCATGCAAAGATGGGGCAAGTTAACTTTGATCAGTAAAATGGCTATCCACCATTGTATCTTTTTGGCTGTAACATTGTACTGTTTATAACAATTTCAATAAGCATTTTAAAGTTTTTTTTCTGGACTACTGTCAATAATTTGCATACACCTCTTAAATAAATTGGATAAACTTCCATGCAGTTTCAGTCTTCCTATTGTATCTTTTATTTTTATTTAAAATCTGCTTTGAAAATTCGAAATAAATCTTGATAAGGAAAAGTTAAATAGATCCAAGTTATATAACAGTTAGACATGATAACCCTCATTTAACTAGCAAGACCAAAGGATATCTTAATTAATATCTTTATAACTAAAATACATCCACTCAATGAATAGTACTAATGCCCTGTTATTACAATCTGTGTTGAGTCTGCAGAATTGATAATGTAATAGACTTAAGTTGATGGTTGTGGCATTTCCCAGTTTTGTTTGTTTAACATTCATCCATAACAGGCTGTGATAAGAGAGCCTGGATCAAAATGCTGAGCGGCAGCACACCTCCACAACAGGGTCCCCAAAGGAGTTAAATATTGATTCAGCATCTCATTTCTCTTTGCAAACATACTTAACCAAATAAATCTGCTGACATTTGTTTATTCACAATCCTAAAAGCTGCCGGCTTCCACGTTGGTGAAAACATCTGTGTGGCCGGCACTTTCCACCGGTGAGGAAACAGGAGCGATGACATGTTTTAATCTGTACAGCACAGTGACCATGATAACAATCAGAAGCACCAGGAGACTGATAAATATTGCCACATAGGTGTAAATGTTGGATGGTTTACCCACTGGGTCCTCCACGTCCGTAGACACAGTTGCTTGGTGGAACACCACCGCAGTAAAATTTCCAGGTTGTCTAAAGTAAAACTCAGTCATTCTTGAAGTTTAAGAAAAATGAAAGCAAGTCACAGGTTTTGCCTTTTGAAGCAACTCCAACATCTAGCTTCCTTGGGATAAAGCTTTGGCTTTCCCGAGCACAGAGTTTTCCAGTCACTCACATTTTGTCCATGTTTCTGTTCAACACGATCTTCCAGCTTGAAATGTGTTTTCGGAGCATGTCAAGGGCAGGTGGATTTGCAGTGCTGTTAGATTATAAGTCTCCAGCAAAATAGATACATGCAGACACGAGAGCGCAGGAGAGCAAGCGAGAGGACATTTCATATTAGCCTCATTTACTTAAACAGATGCTTCCCGCTAGACAAGCGCTGTTGATAATCCCATTACCTATTTGACAGCCAGCTTGCAATGTCTCTGGCAGATTTTATGAGGCAAATCACCAGTACCATCTCTGAAAGTGAAGTTGTCTCATAGGCTAAAATCCCTCTGAACTCACCCTTCATGTCACACACAGCTCCTTTCAAATAACAGTCTCGGTTCGTATTATCTCGTTCGCTTTGATGCCCCTCAGCCGTAAGGAAGCTTGTCATTGAAAGAAACATTGTTTGTCCAGTCAGCACAGTCGTAGGGAAAATTATATCATTTGTAAATAGATATAGATTAATTTATCTTCCACTTAATGTTTTCATAGACTAGTTAGGGATCATTTACATTTTTATCATTAGCACAAAACACACAAAGAATCCCTTCGGGTGGCTGTTAATGTTCCATGTACACATTTTTATATAGAAATTTCAAATTCTAATTTTTATTGTAGGTAAAATTCTGACCGGGTTTGGAGCTGGAAGATAAATTAAAACAATATTCTTTTAATTCTGGGCTGCTGATAAGAGTTGCTTATGAACGCTAATTAATTAAATTTATTCTCTGCTAAATTTGTTGGGAAACATTGGCATTAGCATAACACTGTTTGCTCTCATTTAATATTCTTAATTCTGCTAATTATTGAGGGAAATATAGATGATAGCTTAATCAGAGTGCTCTCATCTAACACTCATGCACAATTTTGCCTCCTCCCCACTTGTAAACAATATCCTTCATTAAGGGAACTCTTCCAAAAGTGTAAGTAATTCTACATAAGTGGCAATCTCCTAAATTTAGACCATATAGTAAACTATGTGAAGGATACCATGGCTGAGCAGAATCCTATCCTGACATCTTGTTCCCTTATGCTCTTTTTTTTTGGAGTCATTGTGTAGCAATTAGGGCAGGAATCTTTCGCAGTTTTCCATTTCTTGTCCAATGGGATAAATTGTTAATTGTACTGTATCTACTGCTACTCTGGCTAAATTGGAAATAGCTCAGTATAGATGCAAGCCTACAACAACTCAAAAGCAAAATAATGCAAGTACGAGAAGTCTGTACTAAAATCAGAAAATGCAAGAAATACTCAGCAGGTCAGGCAACAATCTGTGGAGAGAAAACAGTTAACATTTCAGACCTTTCATCAGAATTTGCCTCTCTAGTATTAAGATGTGTAATCATTAATGTATGGAGCTATGCAAATAACAATTATGTTAAAAGATGGAGTAAAGAAATGTTTGATTAAGAAATGGGTGCTTAGAGAATGACCATGGTCTTAGCAGTGAAAACCCTAATTGTATAGAACTACACATAGTTCAGTAATATATGATAAACCATTTGTTGTTTAAGAGTACCAATCTCTCAGTAGTCTTTTTAAAGATTGATTACCCAACAAGCAATATGATGGCAGCAGTGATAGACATGAAAGTACTGAAAATTCAACATTAAGGAACAATAAAAGTTAGATCTACATAAGTGGCACCAATACCACAGAACTTGCTAAGACACAGTTGAAGAATTCCAAACCTGATCCATATTTACAGTGGAAGTAGAGAACTTCGGAAACTCAACTTTCAAAGTCTTCAAAGTTTTATCACAGCAGAATGGTGGTTTGTGAAGAAAAGCCCAAATCAGCAATTGCCAATTTGTATTGGAGAAACAGGCAAAGATTGAGGATTTGATGTACAACTCTTAAAAAGAGTAACCATAAAACTTGATGTTAATGGAAAGGCTAGATAGGCAGCACTGGGAAAACTAGATCATTAACAAGGGCAGCTGAAATTATCATCTATGTTGAAGTTCAAGATTGATCACATGGTGATCACAAGACATAATGAAAATTAAAACATAAAAGCTGGATGCAAATATTTGATACTCTAAGGGAAGGGAGTGAAGAGATTATTGAAATACTTTAAACAAAGCAGTTTTAAACAGTTTTGCATCATTCAAGAAATATATGTCACATTTAGCTGAAAGATTCCATTGGAAATGACAATAACCACAGTGGGAGTGAGTATGAAATTGAGTGACATGGGAAAGTCCACATACTGGAGAAAAAATGTAAAGTTTCAAGTAAACCACCTGAAAGCTTGGAAAAGGTATTAATCCTAAATTTATGCTGTTTGGGAGATTTGGACTCATGGAAGGACCAATTCTAATTCAAAGCCGTACACTTTGAAGAAAAAGGAGGTGAAGTTCTGAATTGCTTCAGGATTGAACATTCAGTCTAAAGCTGAACAGGTCAACACTACTTTTCTGTAGAGGAACAATTACAGATCATGTTATTGCAAGACAAGGCAATAGTGAGACTTAGTGAGACTTCTGATTACATTTGAAGAAGTCTTGAAGCCTCGAACACTATTTCAACCTGGCAGCAACAATAAGTTTCGGAAGATAGCCAAATTCACACAAAAAGGACCATAAACTGGGTGAACCAGTAGATGCTCTGATTATGAACCTTCATAAACTATTTGAAGAATGTGAATTTGCAGACCTAAAAGTAGAACAATTATGAGATTGCATTATAATTGATGTTGCTGATGAATCACTGTCAGATTGATTACAATATAAGGAAAATGTCACCTTAGAAAGAGCAATATTGTTAGTGAGACAAAGACAGTTCCATAAGCAGCATAAAACAATATTGAGAGATTGAGTAAAGATCTTTGGCTTAGGCAACTTCCAGTGACCATGAATTCGTTCAGCAAGTGAATACAAAAGCAGCTTCAGAAAATTGAGAAAGAAAGAACAAGATGCCACAAAGCCCTGCCAGTGCTGTGGCAAAAGAAAGACCCACAGACAAAATCAAGTTTGGCAAACATTACAGAATGTTTTCGATACAGAAGAATTGCCCATATCAAGAAGATGCGTGGAAGTAAAACGCTTTTCCACTTTCAGTGAAAATATCTTCACAGACTGAAACAAAACAAGAATATTTCCTTGGTGAGACAAATTACCCTAATTACCCTTGTAATGCATATATGTGTCAACAGTTTGAACTAGATACCAGAGCGAGTGTAACGGCTTCATCAGACAATGAACTACAGTTACCAATGCATTGCCTGCAGCCAATGAAAATCTGCTACGCAGTGTAGAAGGATTGAACTATAGGTCAAGGGGAAGTTATAGACAAAACTCCAATATAAGTGAGAGCAGATAATGTACTATATGTTGCACAGAATCAAGATATTTAATTTTATTGAAAATATGGAAGAAGTTTATCAGCAAAAATTCAGGTGTGACTTCAGAAAATAAAACTCCCCAAAATACTATACTCATTTGTGAAGATTTTAAGAATGTGTATAGCATAACTTTGCAAAGACATGCTAACTGGTGTGTCTTTTCACACTGAGGAAGATACCACTGATGAGATAGGACTAATAATAGGTGGAAGAGATGACCAAGATGGAAGTAATCTTTTCTGTTACTATGTCATTTTGAACAGTTCAATTTCCTAAACTTAATGGAATTCTTTGAATTAGTGTTGACTCAAACAAATCTAAGGGGTGTGATTTTCTGTTCTTTATTTAGTGAGGGAATGGTTGTGTTAGGTGGTGATGAAAATGTCAATATCGCCACCAATCATACATCAATAAGATAATTAAGAATTGACAAACATATGTGGATGAATGCCTCACTGAATCCAGGCCTCATCATTGGCATCCTGGGTCACCAGATGTTGCTGGCCAAGCAGAAGCCAATATTTTCTGTTCGTAATGACTGCCTGACTAGGCCTTTTACTTCGAGGCATTCAGTAGCAAGAAGGTATGTACTTTTAATATTCTTCTTTTGGGTGGGGTTTGGACGGCAAGACATGTCAGTTTGGAGTCAAGGGCAAGGTATGGCTTTTAGAGGCCAACTTCTTGGCTGCAATTTGTGCCTCCAACTGCCCTAGATTAGGACAATTGGACCCTCCGCCCAAATGTGCAGGCAGATCATCCTGGTTTCCCACTTGGGAAATTCAGCATCTTTCTTGTCTGCTGCAAAGAAAATTAGTTGGAAAGGTGTTGAGTTGAGGCCTTTGTGCCCATTAATTAACTATTTCAAGGCCTTAATTGGTCATGGGTTGAGAAGGTCACTCTTGGACCTTCTCGCTCCAAACTGAATTGGTGAGCTGTTTAAGAAGTGTGATGAGTACCCCACCAAGGCTGACTAACCTGATTATTTCTCCTTCTCACCACCTCTGTCTCACCAATCCCATAGTGGGGAGAAGTAGGCGAGGCAATAAGAGAAATGCATTTTACGTTCTTGGTGGTGCAAAGCTTGGAAAAGTTATTTAATAGTGCCATGTTCACAAAATGGAATACCATCAGTGGCTGTTGAGAAGTGCCTATGGATGAGATATCAAAATTCCTAACCACTTTCATTATTCCCTTTGATTTTAAAAATATAATTTACCATTTGAAATAATGTCTGCACTGGACATTTTCCCAGGTACTATATTTAAGGTTCCACATGGCCTTAAAGCATCATAAATCACATGGGATGACATCTTAGTTCACAGTCAGTCCATTGCAGAACATGACTTGAGGGTTAAAGTGGTTTTAAATCATCTACAAAAGGAAAGTCTGACACTTGATAAGAAGTGTGAATTCTCAAAGGCACTTATTTGTTTTTCACATTGATACTAACAATGAAAGAGTGCTAGACCTGCAAAGAGCACAAATCATTTGTGAATTCCCAATCCCTACTTTCATCCTGAACCTTCAATTATTTGTTATATGATTAATGATTTTGCGAATTCCTGCTTAACCTAGGTCAAGTTATTGAACCTTGAAGACAGTTAATTAAAAAAAAGCCCAAACGTTGTATTGTGTGCACCAACATGGAATTGCTGCTTTTACCAGAAGAACTCCCTTCAAGAACAATCAGATAAGTACAGTAGGCTGCTTTCTGTCCTTCTCAGGCATTGTCTGATGCTGGAAGGCAGATATTGTAAAAGAGACTCTCACATTCATTTGGGCTTGTGGAAGTTTTCAGACTATATACTAAGATTAAGTGTCATCATTGGGAGAGACCACAGTCCAATTTCCTTAGTTGATGATGAAGAACTCATCAGAATCCCACTGATAATTCAGTTTCATGCCTTTGAGATTCAAGTAGACTGGTTAGCAAGGTTAGATCACATGGAATATAGGGAGAACTAGCCATTTCGATACAGAACTGGCTCGAAGGTAGAAGACAGATGGTGAAGGGTTACTTTTCAGACTGGAGGCCTGTGATCAGTGGTGTGCCACAAGGATCGTGGCTGAGTCCACTGCTTTTCGTCATTTATATAAATGATTTGGGTGTGAACATAAGAGATATAGCTTTTAACTTTGCAGATTACACCAAAATTGGAGGTGTAGTAGGTAGCAAAGAAGGTTACCTCAGAGTACAATGGGATTTTGATCAAATGGGCCAATAGTCTGAGGAGTGGCAGATGGAGTTTAGTTTAGATAATTATGAGGTATTTTGGAAAGGCAAATCAGGGCAGGATTTATACACTTGATGGTAAGGTCCTAGGGAGTGTTGCTGAACAAAGAGATCTTGGAGTGCAGGTTCATAGTTCCTTGAAAGTGGAATCTCAGGTAGATATGATAGTGAAGAAGGCGGTCAGAACATTGAGTATAGGAATTGGAGGTCATGGTGCAGCTGTACAGGACATTGGTTAGGCGACTTTTGGAATACTGCATGCAGTTCTGGTCTCCTTTCTATTGAAAGTGAACCTTGAAAGCATTCATAAAAAATTTACAAGTTGGTTGGCAGGGTTTGAGGATGGGGAGAGGCTGACTAGGTTGGGGCTGTTTTCCTGGGAGTGTCAGAGGCTGAGGGGTCCCCTTATAGAGGTTTATAAAATCATGACGGGCATGGAAAGGGTAATTAGAAAAGGTCTTTTCCCTGGGGTAGGTAAGTCCAGAACTAGAGGGCATAGGTTTAGGGTAAGAGGGGAAAGATTTAAAAGGGTCCTAAGGGGCAACCTTTTCACAGAGAAGTTGGTGCATGTATGGAATGAGCTGCCAGAGGAAGTGGCTGTTAGAATTACAACATTTAAAAGGCATCTGAATGGGTATATGAATAGGATGGATTTAGAGGGATATAGGCCAAGTTCTGGCAAATGGGACTAGATTTGGTTAGGAATCTGGTCAGCATGGATGAGTTGGACTGAAGGGCCTGTTTCCATGCAGTACATCTCTATGACTCTATAAATGCTTCACCAAATGAGATAGTATATGTCTAGGGCAAATTGCAGATGTCAGTGGACACACTGTAAAGGGCAAACAGGGATAATCCAGTATAACAGGATGTTGGCCTTATCGATAAGATACAGTCATATTCTCAATTAGTTATAGAACAATGGCCAATAAGTTCAAAACACTGCAAAATATTCATCATGCACAGATGCATTATGAGGAATGAATCTGCATTTTTCAATATTACATGCAATGTTGCCCACATTTAGCATCCCAGTGGTGCAGTGATGAAAATCTTCTTTGGGCAAGGGACTCAGTTCACTATTGTGGATGATTTACTGGCTGAACTGATGATTCCAGTCTCAGACCATTGGAATGAATACATTGGCATCATATTGGTATTCTGAAATGCAGAGCTGTAAAAGAAAATGTATTTAGCCTATTTGGGTGCCAGCATCTATAATAATAACTTTAAAAAGTACCATGGAACCTGGAATTTCTTTTTTGTCTGTACAACTCACTTTTATACTAAAATTAAACTGAGTGTTGAACCTGATTAGATGGGGTTCTTTTTATCCATGATTAGACAAACTAGATTTAGGATTGAAGCTGAACCTAATGATGAATTAGTTTAGACAGTATCCCTAGACTGAGTCGTAGAGCCATAGAGTTATATAGCACAGTCCAATGAACCTAGCTGACCAGATAGGTGTCACCATCTTCTCTCTGCTACCTTATATTCACAAGGCCACTGCACACACATCTCATTAAGGCTCATGGACTGCAATTCTCAGTATTCTGTGCATCATGTTCACTCAAGGGCTCTCACCCACCCATTCTCCCAAACTGCAAACCCTCTGTGCCTTTTATGTTTCCTTTTCACTCACAAGAACATCTCACCAGCTGTCCTCTTTCTGCATGACTGCTCTTCCATCCGACATTATTCCTCCCTATTTCCTCAATGCAGGAGAATCTTTCACGTAATGGGGTGGCAAGGCAGCTCGATCTCACACAAGGACCCCCTTCCTCTCAGAGAGACAGGGTGGCTCCAGCAGGTACCCAAAATGAGGAAGAATGATACATAGGCACCGTAGAGGACTAGAATATAAAAGCAGAGATGTATTTCTGATGCTTTATAAGTCTCTGGTCAGACTGGATTTAGAATGTTGTGAGCATTCCCTCAGGAAGGAAGGGTCCAGAGGAGGTTCACGAGAATGATCCCACGAATGAAAGGATTAACATATGAGGAACATTTGAACAGAGATAAGGAGAAACATCTTTAGCCAGAGAGTGATGAAGCTGCAGAATTCATTGCCACAGAGGGCTGTCGAGGCCAAGTCATTGAGTTTTTTTAAAACAGAAATAGGTAAGTTCTTGATTGCCAAGGGGATGAAAGGTTATGGGGAATGTGGTTAAGTAACACCCATGTTACTTAAGCAGCATCTTCAGGTATCCTAGACATGAAAGAAGGTATAATGGCCCAGTGTTGCTCATCTCTCACAAGCGACAATTCCTTGACTGCAGATAGTCTCAGACATCAGGGTTCATTGAACTGTGACATTGAAGATTGTTGCCCAGGCACTGAACTGTAATGTGGACAGCATTTAAGCTAAAAACAGTGTGCAGTGAATGTGCTAGAGCCCATCTGAACACATCACTTCACATTATGAGTGACAGTATGGAATCATCTCTGCAAGAAAAAGTTTATTCTATGCATCAGCTTTTTAAGGAGTCCACTGACATTCAAGGTTAAGAAATAAATAATGGGCAGCTCACATGTTTACTTTCTCTCAGTGCTAAGAAAAACTGTACAAAGCACAGCCTCTTACAATGCTGTGTTAGAGGATGCTCAAGCATTTCAAGGCAACTTAACTGTGCTGCAAGGCCTTGCCACAGCAGTCCAGGCATTAAAACATTATCTCAAGGAGGCCCATAGTCTATTCCACAATGGCCCTGCTGGAAGCGTGAGCCACAGTGTATCTGCTTTCTACATCAGTCTCAGGTTTTTGTGAAAGGGTCATGAGTCATGTTCGAAGGGAATAGCTCTTGTCTCCCAGCATCCATCTTGCATGGCCCAAGGAACTTCGAATGAGACAAGGCCCTGTGAGTTCTCCAGTGTGGAAGAATCACAACAGCTTCCAGGATATGTGGCACAGATTTCCAAAATTTGGCTTTGATGGTCACATAGAGTTTGAACCCTAATGTGTTTCTGTTCACAAACTCTGCAAGTTTGTGACAGGGCCTCTCAAGGCAAGAATGGTGCACTTGAAGGCAGCCTGCAGCTGGAGGAAACCAGTGATGGTGGAAAATCCCAGTGCCTGAGCTGCTTGACAATCATCATCAAGGAAAACAATCTGAAGAGATATGTTCTAGAGAAAATAACATCAGTCACATTCCAGATGCATTGATTGGTCAAGGATTGGGAGATGCAACATACTTCCCTAGTACCTTGAAATGAGCCATAGGCATTGAAATTGAGGGTAGCTATGACCTTGAAGGGCACTGGGATGGGATTACCTCTCTCTCATTCAGAGCATATCCTTTTTCAGCAGATTGCACAGTTCTGCAAGGATTTGGTGGGAGATCCTTAATTGCATCGTCTTTCAGTGAGTTGATGAAAATAACAGCGAGGTTTATGAATGCATTGTCTCATCATTTGCTTCCACCTCCTCAGTGGAAGTTATCCTGCTGCTTATCTCTCTGGAGACTTTGTGCAGCTGCTGGAGCTTGCTGTTACTGCTGACAATGTTCTAAATGCTTCTCCTTCTGCATTGTCTTTGCTGAATCAGCAAGACCACGATGACTGTCAAGACGGTGTTCTTCATGTGAGCGCCATGAGCAGATAATCTGTGGGGAATGTCAGAAAGATAATGAAATTTATCTGAACTCTAACATCCATAAGGATTAAAAATGATGGTATGCCCTTACACAATTTGGCATGGGCTGACGAAGGGCGTTTCCACGAAACATCGATTTTCCTGCTCCTCGGATGCTGCCTGACCTGCTGTGCTTTTCCAGCACCACTCTAATCTTGACTCTAATCTCCAGCATCTGCAGTACCTACCTCCGCCTAATATCTGGAATAGGTGCATGTTCTTATGAGGAAAGTTGGACAGGCAAGGTTTGTATTCACTGAAGTTTAGAAGAGTAGGAGGTAACTTGAGTGAAACAAATAAAATCCTGAAGGGGCTTATCAGGGGAGAGGATGTCTGCTGCTCCTAAGGAATCCTGAACTAGGGGTCATCATTTAAAACTTAGGCGTTGCTCATTTAAAACAGACATTAGTTTTTTTAACCCTCATGGGATCATGAGTCTTTGGAATTCTCTTTCTGAAGAGTGGAAGCAGAGTGTTTGCATATTTTTAAAGCATAGAAAGATAAAGTCTTGTTTGGCAATGAGTTGAAAGGTTATCAGTGTAGGTTAGAATTGAGATTGCAATCTGAGCAGCTACAATCTTATTTAATGGTAGATCTGGGTCATGCGGCTGAATGGCCTACTGCTGCCTTTATTTCATATGGTTTGTGAGTTCATCTTACCCTGAGATTACTATTTGGAAAAGTGCAGTTGTGGTTTGTGCATTGGCTGTCTTGCTGTAACCATATGAACTCTACCTCTGCTGCAAGTGCCTTTTTGGGCAGACTGTGTCAGCCATTAAACACTCATCACATATAATAAAGTGTCAGAGTAGTATAATTGGAAATGCATTGATTTTCTGAATCATGAGCAAGCCATCTACTGAAAGCAACAGCAATGAAGAATTATAGATATGAATGGTTTTCAACATTGAATTACTGTGTAGTCAAAATTGCTACGCGTTTTCCAATTCTTAGTACTGTGAAAATTATGTGAGACAGAATTAAATTTTTTTTTGCCTTTCAGTGGTATATTTATGAAATTACATAGAATTAATTTTTAAAATCAAGCATATATGAGTTGCATCTGCTCTCTGTGCTTGGGACTGAGTGCTGTATTCCTGATGAAGTGCTCTGGCCCAAAACGTCAAGTTTCCTGCTCCTCGGATGCTGCCTGACCTGCTGTGCTTTTCCAGCAACACACTCTCAACTCTGATCTCGAGCATCTGCAGACCTCACTTTCTCCTGAGTGCTGTATTGTAGCCTAGAATCTGCTGAGAAGCAGTAAAGCATGACTGCAAAAATTTCAAAAGCTTTGAAGATACATTTTAAATCTCAAATTGTTGTTACTTATGAACAATCTTTGTTCAACATCAGTGCTTTATTGATCAATATGTGGTAGTACTGAAGCATCTAGCTGCATTCTGTGGATTTTGGATAACAAAAAGATGATCTCATCAGAGAGAAGATTATTTTAGGCTTAAGAAACTCTGCTGTGAGAGCACGTCTGCTGAGAGAGGAAACATTTATTCACAATGTAGATATTGACATGTGCAGAAGCTCTAGATTAATTGATCCATCAGCTAAACCCTACGAATGGATGAATTATGAGCTTTCCCTTACGTTGAGAGACATTCTAGTCTGGACAAGGATGACGTATTAGTAAAAAGGAAATAAAACATTTCAAGAAGAGACAGAAGAAAGATAAAGGCAAGAGAAAAAGATGTAAATATTGCAGAGGATATCACATAAAAGAAAAGGAAGCACATCCAACATGGGCAAAGCAGTACTTTAGCTGCAAGAAGCAGAAGCATTTTGTGTATCGGTGTTTAATTGGAAGGAAGCTTATAAAGATAGCTGCTGGAGAAATGTCAACTGATAACTCTGGAGAATCATACTATGCCATGTAACAGGTTAGCATCATCAGGTCTAAAGGTGATAAATAGACTGAAACCATTAGAATGATGACTGCAGAGCATTAAATCAATGTGAAATATTAGATATACAATATATTTTCAGACAACATTATGAATTTTGCAGACCTGTGTGAAATAGCCCAAGATGGTGACACAAAATGAAGTTTTTGAAGGAAATGTTGAGGCTATATGCTGGAACAATCCTCATTCCAAGAGAATAGGCAAAAATGAGAGTCCAGTGCAATGGGAAGAATGAAGTTCCAGATATTTAATGGTAAACTGCACTCAACTCAAACTTGGCATAGTAATGCTAAATGATTCAAAAGAGATTTTGTAGTGTTTTGAAGATACACTTGACTAAACAGATCCAACAGATAACAAAGATGTCTTTACAGGTCTTTGATGTATTTCTGGTGAATATCATCTCAAAGTGGATGAGAGTGTGAGACCAACTCAGTATCTGCCAAGGAGAGTTTCAGCTGCCTCAAGTCTAGCTTGAAAAGTAGAAGAAGTGGATGATTGGAGGGAGGCAAATGTTGTGTCTCTTTTCAAGAAAGGCAATAGGGAAATCCCTGGGAATTACAGACCATTCAGCCTAATGTCTGTGGTAAGCAAGGTATTGGAAAATATTCTGACAGAGAGGGTTTATGACCATTTGGAAAAACATAGTTTGATTAAAGATAGTCACCATGGCTTTGTGAGGGGTAGGCCATGCCTCAGAAGCCTTATTGAGTTACTTGAGGATGTGACAAGACAAATTGATGAAGGTCTAGCAGTGGATGTGGTGTATATAGATTTCAGTAAGGTATTCGATAAGGTTCCCCATGGTAGGCTCATTCAGAAAGTTAGGAGGTATGGGATACAAGGAAATTTGGGTGTTGGAATACAGAATTGGCTGGCCGAAAGATGACGCGAGTGGTAGTAGATGGAAAGTATTCTGCCTGGAGAGTAGTGACCAGTGGATCCTACATGGATCTGTTCTTGGGCCTCTGCTCTTTGTAGTTCTTATAAATGACTTGGGTAAAGGGTGGGTTAGTAAGTTTACCGATGACACAAAGGTCGGTGTATTGTAGATATTGACAGGATGTAGAGCTGGGCTGAGAAGTGGCAGATGAAGTTCAACCTGGATAAATGCGAAGTGATTCATTTTTGGAAGGTAGAATTTGAATGCCGAATACAAGGTTAAAGGCAGGATTCTTGGCAGTGTGGAGAAACAATGGGATCTTGGGGACCACGTGCCTAGCTCTCTCAAAGTTGCCACCCAGGTTGATAGAGTTGTTCAGAAGGTATATGGTGTGTTGGCTTTCATTAACAGGTGGATTGAGTTTAAGAGCGGCAAGGTTTTGCTGCAGCTGTATAAAACCCTGGTTAGACCACACTTGGAAAATTGTGTCTCGTTCTGGTCACCTCATTATAGGGAGGATGTAGATGCTTTAGAGAGGGTGCAGAGGAGATTTACCAGGATGCTGCCTGAATATGAGGGCTTGTCTTTTGAAGAGATTGAGGGAGCTAGGGCTTTTTACACCAGAGAGAAGAAGGAAGAGAGGTGACTTGATAGAGGTGTACAAGGTAATGAGAGGCATGGACAGAGTAGATAGCCAGAGCCATTTTCACCAGGGTAGAAATGGCTGCCATGAGGGTTCATAATTTTAAAATGATTGGAGGAAGGTATAGGGGAGATACCAGAAAGTAGGTTCTTTACGCAGAGATTGATAGGTGCGTGGAATGCACTGCCAGCGGTGGTAGTAGAGTCAGAGACATTAGGAACATTGAAGTGACTGCTGGACAAGCGCATGGATGGCAGTAAATTGAAGGCTGTGTAGGTTAGGTTGATCTTAGATTAAGATAAACGTTTGGCACAACATTGTGGGCTGAAGGGCCTGTACTATGCTATACTGTTCTATGTTCTATACCTGGAAAGATAGGAGTAATCAAGAAAGAGACTACTCTAATAGACTCGATTAGCAGAGTGGGAATTGTGAAGAAAACCCAAAAAGCAGAGAGTATACACAGATCTAAAGAATCTTGTAGGGCTTTGAAGAGAGCTCATTTCCTCATGCCAAACATTGAAGAAATTTTGCCACAATTTGTCAAACCAAAGATCTTTACTACCCCTGTTGCAAAGGCTGGCTCCTGGCAAGAGAAACTGGATGTAGCAGATTTCTAACTACATTTTGGAACCCACCCAGGAGGTACAGATGGCTGTGCATGCCATTTGGCATTTCCACTGCTCCAAAAGAGTATCAACTCAAGAAAGCCTGAGATAACGAGTGATGTTCCCAGAGTGGAAGCCAATGCTAATAGTCTAATAGCCCATGGATGTGGAGATTCAGTCAAATAATCCATCACAGACCACAATCAGAATTTAATGCAACTGCTAGAGAGGGTTCACCAGAAGAAGAAGAAAAAAATGCCTTTGTCTTTTGGTAAGTACACAGGGCATGTATTGACAGTAAAACTACTTCATCCGGATCCTGACAAGATGGAATCTGTAGCAATAATGCAGTGACCAACAGATCTGAAACCAGGAAAATTATTTGTCATATCATGAACTATTTAGCAATGTTCTTGCATAATTTCACACTCACCAGAGTGTGAAGGTCTATGCAAGCTCAATACTAACAGTATATGCAGCGGTATTGCAACACAGAGCAAGAAGCAGCTTTCACGAGAATCAAACAACAAATGATAACAAGACCTTTGCTGAGTATTACAATGTCAACAGTGTTGCCATCTTGCAATACGGTATTAGTCGTATAGAACTTGGAGCAAACCTACACATCAAGGACAACCAGTTGCATTTGCATGCAGGAAACTAAATGCAAACTGAATAAGGTTATGCTCAGATTAATGAAGAGTGCCTGGGTGGTTGTTGCTTGTGAGCATTTTAATCAAAACATTTTTGTGAGAGACAAAGTGACAGAGGAGGCTAACCACAAACCACTGCAAAGTATCTTCCTCAAACTGCTTCTTTCTGCTCCAAATTATCTGCAAAGAATGTTACTTCATTTGGAGTGTTATCATCTGGACCAGACATACAAGCAACAGAAATAAATACACATTGGTGGTATGCATAGAGTTTCACACTCTGATGACAAATTAGTTAAGAACATTGCTAAATAGTTCACGATATGACAAATAATTTTCCTGGTTTCAGATCTGTGAAGAGCAGCACTGCCCATGAAGAAAGTTGAGAATGCAGAGATAGAGCGTGAAATCTTCCAGATTCAGTAAGAAGCTCTGCAAGTCATCAACGTAACAGTTCAAATCACACATACTATGCAACAAGATGCAACCCTCGTAATGAAGTGAATAAACTATGAAAGGATGGTCTGAAAATATCAAGGACACTCTTGTTGTATTAACAGAGTATTGGGCATGCAGAGACAAAGTGGTAGCTGAAGATGACATCTTGTAAACAGGAAATATCTCTAAATATCTGTGCAAGTCATCAAGACATTGAGGCTAGCCTTTGGAAATGAAGAGAAGTGTTCTACAGGCCAAACATGATCAATGAGATTTAGGACCACATAAGCCAATGTGGCGTTTGTAAAAAACAGTGCGACTTAAGAATGAATGGAAGGGCTGTTGTAATGATGTGGTAGCATTGTTATCTCTGAGGCAGGAGGCCCAAATTCAAGTCAAATCTGCTCCAAATGTGTGTTATGATATGTCTGAACAGTTTGATTCAAAAACCTGTTAATGAATGAGTGGAGAGCTCTTGTGATGCAATCATGCTTCTACGCCAAGAGACTTGGGTTCAAGTTCTGTCTGCTCCAGAGGCACATCATAGCACTCTCAACAGACAATTGAAATACCTTGAAGAATGAATAGAAACACACTTCAAGATTCATTCCAGCATTCCAGACATTATGGTAAGTGACAATGGCCTTCAATTCATGAGTCAAGAATGCTGCCACTTCATAAAAGATTGGGTAAGTTAACAATACACATCAACTCTACACTTCCATCAGTCAAATAGAAATGTTGAGGCAGCAGTGACGTTTACCAAAGGAATCATGAAGAAATTGAACAAATCCAGCACAGACTTGGACCGAAGGGGCTGTTTCCGTGCTGTACATCTCTATGACTCTATGAACTTGGACAAATTGAGCAACATTTGAGTAAAGAAATTCAACTCTGGAAGACATGGAGAGTAGTCTAATCCAAAGACTAAAATCATGCCAGACCCAAACCTCTCCTGTAAAAAAGGTAAAGTTACCATAGCCCCAATCTCTCATTAGAGGGTCACCATGCCTCAGCCAAGGAGAGTGGTTGAGAATGTGGATTCTTCATGGTAATGTCAGCTGTTGTGAGAATTGAACCCATGCATATGGCATTATTCTGCTTCACAAACTAGCCATCCAGCCAACTGAGCTAAATTAGCCCAGATCCTCCAGTCCATTAATAGAGAAAGTACAATTGAAGCCAGAAATATTAACAGGCGTAAATGACAAAATCAAGATGAAATGAAAGAAAGTGAAATTTGATAAATCTGCCAAGTCATTGCCAGAACTGAGCAATGGAGACCTGTTCCTTCACTGCAAACAACTGATACAGAGGATGTGATCTCATCACTGCACACAGTACAGAATGACCATCAGTGTCAAATGGAAATAGACCAGTAGCAGCAGTTACCTTGGCAACAGCTCTCTCCATGGGAATGACATTCCCTGGAGAAGGAAAATCACCTTAGGAATGATCAGCTATCAGGAAACCAACCAGTGATAAAGTGCAACTCTATCATTCGGAGACCTGCACAACTTAAACACAGTGCATGATATGCATTTGGTGAGACTGGCAAAAAATTGAACCACCTAGAGTTAAAAGGAAAATACTGCAAATTAAGAAAATTGGAAACTAACACACGAGAATGCTGGAGAAACTCAGCAAGTCTGGGAGCCTCTGTGAGAGAGAAACAGAGATTGCCTTTCAATTATAATATGAAAAAGATGTTCTGTAAAAGAGTCTTACTGGTTATGAAACATTAACTCTGTCTCTCACTTCATAGCTGCAGTCAGAGTTAAGGCACTATTTTAGAATTAGAATTAGAATTAGCTTTATTGTCACATGCACTTGTGAAAATTTTGCAATGTTGCCACTTATGGCGCCATCTTGGGTACCAAAATACCTAGGTACAGATACTTAAGTACTTGGTACAAATTGAAAAAATCATAAGTAAAAGTCCAGCATAAGAATAAAAATGACAAAAAATACACTTGAATTACAGTCCTTTTCACCTAAGTCGCGCCAGCACCTGGTTTCCAGATTGCATTGGGCCAAGCTTCCAGACCACGCTGAGCTTCAAAACTCGAGACCTCATCTCCCCACCTCAAGGGCCTCACCTCTCCACAGCGGCCCCCAGTACAGGACTTGCCACACTGCAACAGCCTCCAGTCTGGACCTTCCCTCTGGGACTTGCCTTTCTGCGCTGGCCTCCAGTCCAGGACTTGCTTTCCTGCGCGCCCTGGTCTGGAACTCACCTGTGATGGCCTCCAGTCCGGGAGTCCCCTCCTCAACTCCCCTCCAAGTAAGTTTAAATTTAGAAGTTTGAAAAGAAAGGAGAAAGAGAAAAAGAATGGGTGGATCAGAGGAGCTCTGGCTGGAGTGTCCTACTCTGCCACCATCTTGGATCAGAAACTAATAAATGATCATTCTCTTTGTGACTATGCGTAATGGGTAAAATTGATCATTTGCATAAAAGGAAAATATTGTGAATGCTGAAGATCTGCGAAAGAAATAAAGTGCTGAAGAAACTCAACAAATTTGGCAGCGTCTGTGGTGAGAGAAACAGAGTTAACATTTTGGGTAGAATATTTTGGAACCTGATATCTCCTTCTTGGACCAATTTTGAAGAAGAGTCACATTGAACGTGAAATATGAACTCCATTTCTGTCTCCCTGAATGCTGCTTGACCCGCTGAGTTTCCCCAGCACTGTCTATCTATATTTTACATAAGCAATTTATAATTGCAGGATGTTCCTGATGTTAGGGGAGTCGAGAACTATGGGTCAAGTTTAAAAATATGGGGTAGACCATTTAGTCCTGAGATAAGGAGAAATTCCTTCACCTAGGGAGTGGTGAGCCTGTGGAAAGTAATTGAGGTCAAAACATTGAACATTTTCAAGAAGGTGGCAGATATCGTCCTATGAGTGAAAGGGATCAATGGATATGAGGAGAAAGCGGGAACACGGGACTGTGTTGGTTGGATGATTGCCCATGATCATATCGAATGGTGGAGCAGGCTCGAAGGATTGACTAGCCTATTCCTGCCCCTATTTTCTGTATTTCAAAGGTTCAATAGTGCATACATTTTTTTTTGCATAATGAAAAGAGGAATAATGAAGAAATTGAACTAACTGGCTTGCCATAGTCATGTGATCTCTTCCTCTGCTTTATGTGCCTTTGTGGGCAGCCTGTAGCAGCCATTGGAAACACATGACCTGAAACAACAATCATGTTAATTGTCAAAAGAACACATCAATATCACTTCACTGCTATGTTTTGCGCTTTCTGCATATTATTATATATTACACACTGTGTATTATCCATGAAACAAACAGATTGTTAATAAAATGGCCTAATAAAACTTATCATAAATCTTCAATCTGCATTTATTTCTTTGTCTTTCAAATGCATTCAGCAATGCAAAGAGATTATTATTCTTTACTTTTTGTTCCTTCTTTTATTTCAATTGATTGACTTTTACCAATGGTAAGGAAAAATGCACTCGTATCTCACAAAATATCTTTGGGACTTAATAACTGATGAATATTTTCCTTAAGGAAGTGTGATCTCTGACAGGCCCAGTTGAAAGTCATGCACAACCAGTGGCAGTTTGACCTCATATTGAATTCACGATTAAGGGACTGCAATTTAAATGTTGATTGGATGAAGATGGAAACAAAATGATTGATAGCACTGCAAAAAGTTTAATGTGCTAATAGACCAAAAAGACCTATTCCTGTTGATTATTCTAATCATTAAATAAAATGTTCAAATAATTGCTTTTGTGATTTAAGTGTCAGTTCAACTCAGATGGTAGGAATTCGGCAGCTAAATCAGAAGATTATGGGTTCAAGCCCTTTTTTGTCCTCGAACATATAATTTAGGCTTAGTCTAAGTGAAGCAAGCATTGTTTAGAAATACTGCCTTAAGGTTGAGATGTTAAATTAATGTTCCATACAAAATGCTCAGGAAGACATATGAGCAATGCTGGTTAGGCTGCATTTATTATTTATGCTTCATTCTCTGAACAGGGGCTGAATCATTGCTGTCTTTGTGCTGAAAATTCTTCTGCCGCTCCCCTTGTTCTACAAAGAAAGATCTACTCAGTCAGTATCTCACAGTCAACCTGATGGCATTCAGTGAACCGTAACTATAGAATATCCACAGTGCCTGGTATACTATTCAATCCATTCTAAATAGCATTCGTGAAGAGGCTTTGGACTCTTTACCTGGAGGAGAAAGTGAGGTCTGCAGATGCTGGAGATCAGAGCTGAAAATGTCTTGCTGGAAAAGCGCAGCAGGTCAGGCAGCATCCAGGGAACAGGAGAATCGACGTTTCGGGCATAAGCCCTTCTTCAGGATTCCTGAAGAAGGGCTTATGCCCGAAACGTCAATTCTCCTGTTCCCTGAATGCTGCCTGACCTGCTGCGCTTTTCCAGCAACACATTTTCAACTCTTTACCTGGTGATGAGGATGATTAGGAGATGAGGCCTGATGAGGATGATTAGGAGATCCAGGAGCTATAAAAAAAACAAATCTTCAACTGGCAACATGACCAATAATTGAGAAAGCAAATTGACAGACAAACGAAGGCTGGGGTCCATCACCTGCAGCCCAGATCCTGGGCCAAAAGAACATGGAAATACAGCAACATTCGAACAGCTATGGTGTGCGTGACCATTATCAAGACCATCTGCAGCCCAAACACCCAAGGACCTAATCCACTGAGAGCTAAGACTGGAGTGATGTTCCTCAAGGGCAGTGAGACAATGAGCATTCTGTGGAAGAAGCACATCAAATATCTCCTCAACCAAGATTCAGCCCTCAATATAGGAGCCCTCAACCACATCCTATAGCATCCGACAGGGCAGTGTACAGATGGAATCACTGTTGAAACGCTAAAACATTGTAATGAAGTGCTCTTGACCCATTGATACAACTTCATCTTTCCTATCTGGAAGGACAACATGCCATCTCAGAGATGTCATATTTCTGACCATCTTCAAGAAAGGAAATAAGGAGAATTGCATTAATTAGAGCAATGTCCTTCTGTCTACCTGAGGGAGAAGGTCATTGCAAAAATCCTTCTCAATCACCCCCTTCCTGAGGAGGTCCTCCTGGAGTCACAATGTGGAATCCATCCATCAAGAAGTGCATGGACTTAGAGTCATGGAGTCATAGAGATGTACAACACGGAAACAGACTCTTCAGTCCAACTCGCCCATGCCAACCAGATATCCCAATCCACCTGCCAGCATCTGCCCCGTATCCCTCCAAACCCTTCCTATTCATATACCCATCCAGATACCTTTTAAATGTTGCAATTGTACCAGCCTCCACCACTTCCTCTGGCAGCTCATTCCATATACGTACCACCCTCTGCATGAAAACGTTGCCCCTTAGGTCTTTTTTATAACTTCCCCCTCTCACCTTAAATCTATGTCCTTGAATTCTGGACTCACCCACCCCAAAGAAAAAACTTTGTCTATTTATCCTATCCATGCCACTCATAATTTTATAAACCTCTATAAGGTCACCCCTCAGCCTCTGACGGTCCAGGGTAAACAGCCCTAGCCTATTCAAGCTCTCCCTATAGCTCAAATCCTCCAACACTCGCAACATCCTTATAAATCTTTTCTGAACGCTTTCAAGTTTCACAACATCCTTCTGATAGGAAGGAGACCAAAATTGCTTGTAATGTTCTAAAAGTGGCCTAAGGCAACATCCTTATAAATCTTTTCTGAACGCTTTCAAGTTTCACAACATCCTTTTGATAGGAAGGAGACCAAAATTGCTTGTAATGTTCTAAAAGTGGCCTAACCAATGTCCTGTACAACCACAACAATGACCTCCCAACTCCTGACTCTACTTTCAAGGAGCTATGAATCTGTCCTCCAATGTCTCTTTGTTCAACAACACTCCCTAGGTCCTTACCATTAAGTGTATAAGTCCTGCTATAATTGGCTTTCCCAAAATGCAGCACCTTGCATTTATCTAAATTAAATTCCATCTGCCACTCCTCAGCCCATTGGCCCATCTGATCAAAATCCTGTTGTAATCCGAAGTAACTTTCGCTGTCCACTACATTTGATCTTAGTCAGACAAGTCCAAGAGAAGTGCAGAGAACAACAGCTAACTTTATACATGCCTTCTTTGACCTCATAAAGACTTAAGAATTTGTCAACCAAGAAGGACAATGGAACTTCCTCCTCACATCTGCCTGCCTGCAGAAATCCATCGCCATCCTTCAAAAGCTGTGCAACAACATGCAAACCATGATCCTCACCAGTAGATCTACCACAGACCCAATACATGTGCAAACTGGGGTCAAGCAAGGTTGTGTCATTGCACCAGTGCTTTTTCCATGTTCCTCATCGTAAATCTCCATTCCCATATCCATGAATGGAGTGGAACTTCTCTCAGGGACAAGCAGGATTTTGTTCAAACTGCATCACCTCAAATCCAGAAACAAGACCTAACTCTAACCTCTGTCACTGGCCTGAAGTATACAGCTGATGCACATGCGTGCTGAGACTGAGAGGCTGAGCTTGAAGCTATCTTTGATGCATCTACAGAGGCAAATGGCAGAATGGACTTTAGGTTAACCAGCGTGAAGGCATAGATCCTCTACCAGACTGTTTCCACCACACAACACTGCCTCTTGACTATCAGGATACAGAGTGAGCCAATGGACAAGATGGATCAATTCTCAAATATTGGGAGCCTCCTCTCAGTGAAAACAGATATTAATGTTGAAATCAGAGGAGCGGGATACCTGCTGTGCTTTTTCCAGCTCCACACTTTATGGACTCTGACTTTGCAGCATCTACAGTCCTCACTATCTCCAAACTGATGTTGAAATGCTACATTGCCTCCAGTGTGCCAGTGGAGTGTTTAGCTGTCTAAGCTTGATGACATAGCCTCACACCTGACACCAAGCTCATAGTCTACAGGACAGCAGTGTTACTAGCTGTCCTGAATATGGCTGAGACATGGACATTGTACTGCAGACTCCTAAGATCCATTGAGAGATATTATCGGTGATGTCTCTGCAAAACTGCTAAAATCAGCACTCCAACATCATTGTCCTCTCTCAGGCCTTAGTATTGAGGTTCTGGTCATTGTCAGTCAAGTGTATTGCGCAGACCATACTCTCCAATGACTTCCAAAAACAGGTTCTCCACTCTGAGTTTTGTCATGTCAAGCAGTTTCCAGAGTAGATGAAATGCTTCAAGGAAGTCCTCAAACCTTCTTGAAAAAAATGCAATATCCCTACCAGCTTGTGGGAATCTCTTATCCTAGACAACCCAAATTGGAGAAGAAACAACCGTGAAGGTGCCAATCATGTTCAGCATCTCCGTCAGGCCCAATTGGAGGCCAAGCACAACCAGTGGAAGGAGCATGCATTCAAGCATCCTGTATACCTGCTTCAGCAAACACCACCTTCCCCACCTGCGGCAGAGTTTGTAGATCTGGTGGTGGACTATTTGGTTACTTGCAACATTGGAATGTAAAAGTGTCATCCTTGATCCCAAGAGGCTATCTAAAAAGAAGAATAATGCCACAGAGATTGCCAGGATTTTAACCTAACAAAGATGAAGGTTCAGAGTCACAGAGATACCAGACCAAGTCAGCAGTAGGTGTCTTACAAGTTCACTCAGAATATTGGTGATACAGTTCCTTCCTTTTAAGATAATCTGACAGCTTGATTGTCACCTTTGCTAAGTTGTTACAAAGTAAGGTTTGAACTCATGTACTTTGGATTATTGCTTTAGATTTCTGGACTACCAGTCTGGTAATGTAACCCAAACACTACTATACCTATAAGAATACTATTTAAGTTGAAGGTAATGGGTTTGGGCCTTTTGTGTTGGAGCTAATTATTGCCAAACCTTATTACACTCAATCATGTCTGGGTCCTGGAGTGGACTAGCATTGGTTACTTTGTTATAGATGGTGTTACAATTGAAGCTGAGCACTGTTAAATCATCATTGAATGGCTCCACTTCAAATCTGATGATTATTAATAACATATTTGAAGGTGGTAGCCCTGAGGAACTCAAGTAATCAACTCCTGTGGCAGTATTAAAAAACACAGCTACCATTCTGTGTGTTGGTTTTGATTACAGCCAACAGATCAGTTTCCTCCTGATCTTATTGACTTTAATTCTGGAAAGGCACCTTGGGCCTTATAAAAAAAATTTACATTGACATCAAAGTCAGTTAACATCAACTCTCATTCCACATTTAGTCAAGTGCTTATGTTTAAATGAAGACTTTTATTTAATGTCAAGTGATTCTGACAATGATGTGTGTGATCCCAACACAAGAAAAGGGTGACGCTATTAGTTATGGCAGTGTGAGTCATTTGCCCACGTATGCACGGTTAGAGCTGTGGTGTTACATCATGAGAAAATGATTTCAACCATTACTTCTCACCTTTGTCACTTCACATGAGACAATCACAGCATGTCTAGTGTAAACTACAGACTACATCTTTACATTCTTGTACTTCTTAAAATTGTGGACTGAAGTGAGCAAAAACTGGTGTTTTAAAGGATTGCTGAATGTTTTGAAAAGTAAGTAACCTGACACTTGCAAGCATAGTTTGTACAGCTGTTTGAATAAGGAGTATTTGAAATGGTTGCTCACAGATCAGAGTCAAAGATGTTCTGTGCCAGATGCCTCTGGTTGGCAACAGAAGTTGATTGGTCTATGGACTAGTGATCAGTTATTGATGACAAATGCCTTTTGATTCTCAGTTAACTGAACAGTTTGGGGCTGGGAACAAGATAGACACAAGTGTTTTGATCTCCACCAGCACAAGTGCTCTCTCTGCTCTAAACCTGTTTTTGTAATCTGTGATTCTTAATTAATCAGTCAGAGATCTTTTTTGAGTGGGCTAGCCATGTTGTGTTTCTTGAAAACCAATGGAAGCATCCAAGGAAAGAGAAGTGAAAAGCATCATTCTCACCAACAAAGGAATCATAAAGATCATCTCACCAACTCGAGAACAGGAATCAATGAACTTCATTCCAGGTTTTCCTCCCCAGTTTTTGTCTGCATACGTGTGTGGATGTGTGTGTGTTTATAAGACATTTCAAATTTTAATTAGTACTGTTAAATGTAGATAATTTATAACTGTTCACCTGTGGCTGGAGTCCAATTACTTGTAATGAATAGTCATTCCTATTAAATACAGAAACCTGGTCCGAGCTTTCCCTTAACTGGGGTGTAAAACTCAGGTAAAATTGGGGAATATTCCTGCTTATTTTAAAACCTTTAACTTCTATGATGATTCCATGAATAGCGGAACTTGGTTTCCAGCATGCTACATTCAGTGAGGTGTGACAAGGGAATGAATTAATGTCTGGACAAGTAACTGTAGATAGGGATTTGCTTTTGGTTTTGTGAAATGCGAGACGTTTTTGGCAACTGGAAACAATGTTGAGATTACTTTGTGTGGTCTAAACTATTCCTCCTGCGAGTATTTATATTCCTCTGCCTCTGATTACCTTATTTACATTCATTTATAGTTTGCTGTGGAGGTGAGTTTAAAGGCGATGCTTTCATCATGCTGATCCCTCTATGATGCTCCACCTAGTGGTGAAACTGGACACAACGCAGCCATTTTGAACTGAGTATTGGTGAGTTTATGTCACTTGATAATACTATTGATAGATTATTCAAACATTTCTCTGATGAATGGAAAATTTGGATAGGTTGATAAGCATCTGGTTAGATTTGTCCTTCTTCTTATTGATTAGGTATACTCTCTTGGAAAGTGTCATATTGTTGAGCAGGTGACAGGTTACTGTACCTTTTGTATTATTCAAAGAAGAGTAAAGATTACTCCAATCGCCCGGGCCAAACATCCTTCCTCAACTGAAATTGAAAAGAAATTATCCAGTCGTTCAGTAATTTTCTGTCAGTTGTTTTAAAATTAAGGAGATGGTATTTGGAAAGGCAAGGACTCATTAGGGATAGTCAGCATGGCTTTATGTGTGGGAAATCATGTCTCATGAACTTGATTGAGTTTTTTGAAGAAGTAACAAAGAGGATTGATGAGGTAGATGTTATCTATATGGACTTTAGTAAGGTGTTTGATGAGGGTCCCCATGGTAGATTGGTTAGCAAGGTTAGATCTCATTGAATACATGGAGAACTAGCCATTTGGATACAGAACTGGGATTGAAAGTAGAAAACAGAGAGTGGCAGTGGAGGGTTGCTTTTCAGACTGGAGGCTTGTGACCAGTGGAATGCCACAAGGATCAGTACTGGATCCACTGCTTTTCATCATTTATATAAATTATTTGGATATAAACATAGGAGGTGTAGTTAGTAAGTTTGCAGATGACACCAAAATTTGAGGTGTAGTGGACAATGAAGAAGGTTACCTCAGAGTACAATGGGATCTTGATCAGATGGGCCAATGGGATGAGGAGTGGCAGATGGAGTTTAATTTAGATAAATGTGAGGTGCTGCATTTTGGAAAGGCAAATCCGAGCAGGACTTAAACACTTAGTGGTAAGATCCTAGGGAGTGTTGCTGAACAAAGAGACCTTGGAGTGCAGGTTCATAGTTCCTTGAAAGTAGAGTCTCAGGTAGATAGGACAGTGAAGAAGGCGTTTGGTATGCTTTCCTTTATTGGCCAGAGTATTGAGTATCGGAGTTGGGAGGTCATGTTGTGGCTGTACAGGACATTGATTAGGCCATTTTTGGAACATTGTGAGCAATTTTGGTCTCCTTCCTATTGGAATAATGTTGTGAAACTTGAAAGGGTTCAGAAAAGATTTACAAGGATGTTGCCAGTTTTGGAGGATTTGAGCTATAGGGAGAGGCTGAATAGGCTGGGACTGTTTTCCCTGGAGTGCCAGAGGCTGAGGGGTGACATTATAGAAGTTTATAAAATCATATAGGACATGGATATGATAAATAGACAAGATCTTATCCCTGGGTGGGGGAGTCCAGAACTAGAGGGCATAGGTTTAGGATGAGAGGGGAAAAATATAAAAGGGACGTAAGGGGCAACTATTTCATGCGGAGGGTGGTACGTATATAGAATGAGCTGCCAGAGGAAGTGGTGGAGGCTAGTACAATTGGCTTCAAAAGGCTTTTGGATTGATATATGAATAGGAAGGGTTTAGAGGGATATAGGCCAAGTGCTGGCAGGTGGGACTAGATTAGGTTAAGATATCTGGTCAGCATGGACGAGTTGGACCAAACAGTCTGTTTCCATGCTGTACATCTCTGACTATGACTCTATGATACATGAAACTACTTTCCTTAAAGCATCATTGACAGTACAACAATATGTGGATGCTTAAAAGTCACAGTGTGAGTTCCCCAGTTTAGAAACACAAGCACAGATACATAAAAAGCATATGAGGTGCAATCTGCAATTTGGAGCAAGAGACAGATTTAACAGGAAAGAATTTAAAGGTTGGTGAGGACAGTGGTGGAAGTGACAAGCATACCTTGTGTCTTGCATTATTTCCAGGCATAGGTTAACTTTGCATCTGTGTACTTTTATTTGACTGACTGTTCTCAAAGATTTAACTATGGAACACTTGGAGAAATGTAAACCACTCATTATAACATGCTTTATATGGTTAAAATGTTCTGAGAGCAGATTTTTCATTTGGATTTCTTGTTGCTGTTTAGTATATTCCACATTCCAGTTATAACAACATTAGGGAGAACAGAACAGCATTCCCGATTAATGTAGCCACTGTAGCAGAACATACTGATAACCCAGCAGGGAAACCTCTGCACAAAATGCCCAGCTGCTGTGGCTGCTTTTAACCAGCAGCTTTAGGTCATAAAATGTGACAATGCATGATCAAAAGTCACTAGATAATATACACAGATTGTTTTTAGTATGATAGTTGAGATTATAATTCAATAGAGAATGCTACCCATTTAATAGTCTGGCTGATTCTTTCTGTCTTTCCAAACCATTGTCTGTTAGAGCCATTTTCTTTGATGTGTTGGCAGGATAATGGAATCCTACATTATAAACTGCATTTTCCACTTAACTGATTAGCACAAATACAATGACAATCTGATCACTGGATAATATCTTCTTTCTCTCAAAGTGCTGGAGCCAAGAAACTAACATTACATCCTTAGAGCTTATCTCTATCCCCTTATGGATTCCTTATGATCATCGGCATACATGGTTTTCCACCTATTTTTGTAATGTCAACAAATTTGGATACATTACACTTTACCTCTTTCTCCGAGTCATTAATAGATAGTAGGTCATTGAAGTCTTGGGGCTGAGTCTTGTGCCCTCCATGAGTTGCATCTTTCCAACTCGAAAATGATCCATCAATTCCAACTAATCACCATCTACGTGGTAACCAACTCGCAAACCATGCTAATACATTACCCCTAGTATTATGAACTTCTACCTTGTGCAATAATCTTTTGTGTGCTGTCTTATTGAATGCTTTCTGAAAATCCAAATGCATTACATTTTCCTGTTCCCCTTTATCAACTCTACTTATTATCACCTCATAGAACTCTAGCAAATTTGTCAAGCACAATTTCCCTTTCAGAAAACCAGGTTAGCTCGATTAGATTGTGTTAAGCTTTTCGAAATGTCTTGCTATTTCTTCTTTCATAATGGACTCTACCATTTTCCAAATGACAAACGGAAGGCTAACTGGCCTTTTGTTTCTTGCTTTCTGTCTCCCTCCCTTCTTGAACAGGTGCATTACACTGGCAGTTTTCTAATAAATTGGAACTCTTCGGAGTCCGGTGAATTTTGGAATATTTTGATGAATATTTCCTTTAAAATCCTTGGCTGTAGTCCATCAGATCCTGTCAACTTGTCTGCTTTTAGTCACATTAGTTTGTCAAATACTCTGTCACTCATGATAGAAACTGTTAAAAGATCGATCCTCTCGTTAACACCTGGCTTATCTGTTATTTTTAGGATGTTTATCGTGTCCTCCAATGTGGACACCAGTTGGTATAATTATGTAAAATTTCTGTGTTCTGCATTATTAATTCCCCAATTGTATTCTTCAAAGGTGACCACTTATTTTAGCTACTCTTTTTATTTTTATATACTCGTTGAAGCTCCAGCTTTGTTTTTGTATTTCTTGTCAATCTACTCTCACATTCAGTTTCCTTCCTCTCTATTAGCTTTTTACTCATCCTGTGCTGGTTCCTAAAATAAAACTCCCAATCATCTGGCTAATGACTAGATTTTACCATTTAATGTGCCATAATATTTGATTAGATACTCTCTTTGACCACCTTTGTTAACAACAAATGGTTCTTTGTTCTCATTGCGTCCTTATTTTTAACCAGAATAAACTTTTGCTGAGTGTTAGTGAAATGTCTGATTAAATATCCATCACTGCTCATCCACTGACTTTCCGCTTAATCTATTTTCCCAGCCTGATTTAGAGAACTCTTCTTCAGGCCTTTGTAATTGTCTGTAGTTAAGTCAAGGACACTAGTTTGGAACCTTAGTTGTCCTCCGACAAACTGAATTTGAAATTTTACAATGTTGAGATTGCTACCCCTTAGAGGATTCTTAATTATGAAATCTCTTACTCATCCTACTTCATTAGTCACTTCTAGATCTAAAATATCCTGTTCCCTGGTAGGGTACAATGTACAGTCCTAATAACCAATCCCTGATAAATTCTGCAATTTTTTCTTCAATGTCACCTTTGTCCATTTGATTTGTCTAGTCAGTATCGAGTTTAAAAACATCCCTTACAATCACAGTGCCCTTTTTACACACCCCCATTATTTCCCGATTTATAGTTTATCCTACACTAAAGCAACCCTACGGGAGCCAATAGATGACACCCATTTCTTTCCCTTGACATTCATTGTTTCCAACTAAACCAATTTTACACTGCGATTTACTGCACTTATATCAATACTCAATCACTGCAGTGACATACTTCTTTATTAACAAAGCTAACCCACCACCTTGTCCATTTTGCCTATTCTTCTGAATTTGAATATGGAGTTCCCAGTCTTCGTCAACCTGTAACCTCTTCTCTGTAATAGCTGTCAAGCTATATTTATTTATTTCTATTTTTGCTATCAACTCCTGCAAATTTAAACTCTGGATCTTCAAATCAGCCTCATTCACAGTCACATCATCCTCTTCCTGATTACAGTCCAGATTTGCTGTAATTAATCTAAGGGGATTGGCTGATTTTCATAATGACCTGATACCTCTCTCCCTCTTTGATCTGAAACAATGTCTGTAGCTCAGACTCCAGCTCATTAAATCTGACCTGATGTTCCTTGATCAGCCAAGTCTTGTTGCAGGTGTTTTCACCATGGATCATACTACAAGGGCAGCACATCAGCCAGCTCTAGTCTAATGAATGAATTGATTTGCATGTGAAATATTTTAATGGGGAATTTCTTACCATCATCAGATGTGGTAACATCTCCTGATACAAACCAGACGGCCAACTGAAAGATACGGAAAAAATATCCAAAAATCACTTCTCTGTTTTCCTGTGATGTTTCAGTTTGGCTCTTAAAGGAAGAGACAGTTTGAAAGGGCTCTATGCCACTAGTTTTTATCTCCCTTCTCACTCAGGTCTTCTCTTTATGAGCTGCTGTCTCTGCTCTTGCAGGATTTTTAGGAAGCTGGACTCCCTTTCCACCCCCCCCCCCCCCCATCCCGCCCAAGTTCAGAAGCACAGGTTCCTCCTCCTTCTTGCTTAGTTGACTGTCTTCACAGTGATGTTGACTCACTGCACACTCTTCCTAGTCCCAAAATAATGAAGATAGTGTTGTTGTATTGCAGATCAAACAATGTCGTGCATTTAAGACATTTACAGAACATTGTGACATATGAAACTCTAGTGTAAAATTACTTAGTTCACCTGCAGTCACTCTTGATGTGTGAAGGCATCAGTATATTCAGTTAGTCATGTTAGTGTAATATACAGTACCATCAGTAAGAATAGAACTCAGATAGATGTGCACTGCTACCTCACAGCTCCAGGGTCCCAGGTTCAATTCCAGCCTCAGGTGACTGTCTGTTTGGAGTTTGTACGTTCTCCCCGTGTTTGCATGGTTTCCTCCGGGAGCTCTGGTTTCCTCCCACAGTCCGAAGATGTGCGGGTCAGGTGAATTGGCCATTCTAAATTGCCCATAGTGTTAGGTGCATCAGTTGGAGGGAAATGGGTCTGGACGGGTTACTCTTCGGAGGGTTGGTGTGGACTTGTTGGGCCGAAGGGCCTGTTTCCACATTGTAGGGAATCTAATCTATCTAATCTAAGATGTGTCTGTGGTATCATAGCCTTGTACAGTAATTGTTTATTGCTGTAAACAAACTTCTTAAATCCAACTCAAGACAGCTGATTATCCATTGTATATATTGTACGGACTAACCTATGGAAGAATGAAAGCAGAAAATGGCATTAAGGTTGGAGCACATGGAACTAAAAGATGACTGTGACAGCTAGTTAGTGTCAATACATGGAGGTTAAGGATTGGAGAGGTGACAACATTGTGGCAGTTGATAAATTACATTTTTTTTCCAAACAGTCATCCATTAATCTGTGAGCTAATGTTATAACTCTTAAAAAAAACTGAAGTTTTACATTGAAATCTTAAGGCCACAAACCTGCGCTGAAGCAGTTTGAGTCTTCTACTTTTCTTTCTTTTAACAAAGCATACAGCTTCAAAGCACTCCAAGGAGAAAAAAAACAGATTAAATACACAATAAAAGCAGTTTTTTTAATATCTAAAAGGCTTACCTTTGTCTAAACATTAGTTGGTTTCACGACTTTCTTTTTCCAAATCAGTTACATCTGCTTGGGTTCATGTCATTCCAAATAACAGCCAGGTGAAATGATTGTCACTACATAGGCGGATATCGAAGAAAAGGATGACAAAGGGGCAGCACTCTGAAAGCTTGTGACTTCAAATAAACCTGTTGGACTATGACATGGTGTTGTGTGACTTCTGGCTTTGTCACCCCAGTCCAACACTGATACCTCCACATTGAAGGAAATATAATTTCACCAAAGCTAACTTCGCTGATAGGTTAAAGGAACTGGTCATTGCCTCTACACCTATTAAACCTTTCTGGAAGGCACTTCTGAACAAACCAATTAAATATGCCTTTGATGTTACGCTCGATGAAGGATACAAGTGTGAAGCAGTTGTAGCAAGTGAGCAGTGCTGGCAAGTGCTTGGTTGTGAAACAACTATCCAATTTAGCAAAAGCTTTAGTGGAACACACTAACATATCGAAAACCACAAAATGGCATTCACTGATTTATTTTTATATGCTTTTCACAACGTGTTTCTTTGTCACTGTCTCTTACACACACACACACACACACACACCAGTCCCGGTTAAGGGTTTTTCTGGATTACATACTTTTCTGGATCACAATTCATTCATTCTTTGATTCATGTGTTCTGTTTTTTGCAGAATGTAAGGCTGTAGATTTGATTCATGATGGTTAAGGTCTTGTAAAGCCATGAGTTTGTGACAGTTCTTGATGTTTCTTGTGGTCAAATGTCTAGGAGATTGGAGTTCACGTGAATTTTGAAACTGGAACTGGTTGAACTCTTTGGCTATTTGATGACTTGCAGCAGATTTCAGGGTCTGGTTCTTAGATTGACTAATGACTGCTGGATCTGTTGTCTTCACAGGTAAATAAGGATGCATAGAGCATAGAAAAGTACAGCACAAATCAGGCCCTTTGGCCCACAAAATTGTGCCAAGGGTTAATCCTAATGTAAAATAAAATAACTTACCTACGCACCCCTCAACTCACTGCTATCCATGTGCATGTCCAACAGTTGCTTAAATGTCCCTAATGACTCTGCTTCCACCTCCACGGCTGGCAATGCATTCCATGCATTCACAACTCTCTGCTTAAAGAACCTTCCTCTGATGTCCCCTCCATACCTTTCTGCTAATATCTTAAAACTATGACCCCCTCGTACCAGTCAATCATGCCCTGAGAAATGTCTCTGGCTATTGACTCTATCCATTCCTCTTATTATCTTGTATTCTTGTATACTTCGATTAGGTCTCCTCTCTTCCTCCTTCTCTCCAGAGAGAAAAGTCCGAGCTTAGTCAATCTCTCTTCATAAGGCAAGTCCTCCAGTCCAGGCAGCTTCCTGGTAAACCTTCTTTGCACCCTCTCCAAAGCCTCTGTATCTTTCCTATAGTAGGGCGACCAGAACTGGACACAATCTTCCAAGTGTGGTCTCACCAGGGGCTTGTAGAGCTGTAGCAAAACCTCGTGGCTCTTAAACTCAATCCGACTGTTAATGAAAGTCAAAACACCATATGCTTACTTAACAACCCTATCCACTTGGGTGGCAACTTTGAGGGATCTATTTACTTGCACACCAAGTACTCTGTTCCTCCACACTGCCAAGAATCCTGTCTTTAATCCTATATTCAGCATTCAAGTTCTACCTTTCAAAATGCATCACTTCGCATTTATTCAGGTTGAACTCCATCTGCCATTTCTCAGCCCAGCTCTGCATCCTGTCTATGTCACACTGCAGCCTGCAATAGCCCTCAATACTATCGATGGCACCTCCAACCTTTGTGTCATCTGGAAACTTACTAACCCACCCCTCAACCTCTTCATCCAAGTCATTTATGAAAACTACAAAGAACAGAGGCTCAAGAACAGAGCCCTGTGGGACCCCGCTCAACACTGACCTCCAGGTTGAATACTTTCCATCTACAACCACTCTCTGCCTTCTGTCTGCCAGCCAATTCTGAATCCAGATAGCCAAATAGAACATAGAACATAGAAAATAGAACAATACAGCACAGAACAGGCCCTTCAGTCCACGATGTTGTGCCGAACATTTGTCCTAGCTTAAGCACCCATCCACTATCCAATTGCCGCTTAAAAGTCACCAATGATTCTGACTCTGCCACTCCCACAGGCAGCGCATTCCATGCCACCACCACTCTCTGGGTAAAGAACCGACCCCTGACATCCCCCCATACCTTTCACCCGTCACCTTAAATTTATGTCCCCTTGTAACACTTCGTTGTACCCGGGCAAAAAGTCTCTGACTGTCTACTCTATCTATTCCCCTGATCATCTTATAAACCTCTATCAAGTCACCCCTCATCCTTCGCCGTTCCAATGAGAAAAGGCCTAGCACTCTCAACCTATCCTCGTACGACCTATTCTCCATTTCAGGCAACATCCTGGTAAATCTCCTCTGCACCCTCTCCAAAGCTTCCACATCTTTCCTAAAGTGAGGCAACCAGAACTGCACACAGTACTCCAAATGTGGCCTTACCAAGGTCCGGTATAGCTGCAACATCACCTCACGACTCTTGAATTCAATCCCTCTGCTAATGAACGCTAATACACCATAGGCCTTCTTACAAGCTCTATCCACCTGAGTGGCAACTTTCAAAAATCTATGAACATCGACCCCAAGATCCCTCTGCTCCTCCACCTTACTAAGAACCCCACCGTTAACCTTGTATTTCGCATTCTTATTTGTCCTTCCAAAATGGACAACCTCACACTTGGCAGGGTTGAACTCTATCTGCCACTCCTCCCTGCGGAACTCCACTTGTAACTGGGCTCCAGGCTGAATATTTACCATCTACCACCACTCTCTGCCTTCGACCGGTTAGCCAGTTTTCTATCCAATTGGCCAAATTTCCCTCTATCCCATGCCTCCTGACTTTCCGCATAAGCCTACCATGGGGAACCTTATCAAATGCCTTACTAAAATCCATGTACACTACATCCACTGCTCTACCCTCATCCACATGCTTGGTCACCTCCTCAAAGAATTCAATAAAACTTGTAAGGCAAGACCTACCCCTCACAAATCTCCCTGCATCCCATACTTCATGACTTTATGAATGACCCTACCATGGGGAACCTTATCAAATGCCTTGCTGAAGTCCATATACACCACATCCACTGTTTGACCTTCATCGACCTATCTTGTCACCTCCTCAAAGAACTCAATAAGATTTGGAAGGCATGACCTGCCCCTCACAAAACCATGCTGACTGCCTTTAATCACACTATGCTTTGCCAAATAGTCATAAATCCTATCCCTCAGAATTCATTCCAAAACTTTGCTGAGCACAGACGTAAGACTGACTGGTTTGTAATTGCCAAGGATTTCCCTATTACTCTTTTTGAAAAGAGGAACAACATTTGCCTCCTTTCAATCCTCCAGTACGACTCCCATGGAGAGTGAGGAGGCAAAGATCTTCACCAGCTGCTTAGCAACCTCCTTTCTTGCTTCCCGGAGCAGCCTAGTATAAATCTGGACTAGCCCTGGGGACTTATCAATCTTAATGTTTTCCAGAATTTCAGGGTCTGGTTCTCAGATTGACCAATGACTGATGATCTGTTGGCTTCACGGGTAAATAAGGATGCATAGAGCATAGAAAGGTATAGCACAGAACAGGCTCTTCGGCCCATGGTGTTGTGCCGAGGGTTAATCCTAATGTAAAATAAAATAACTTAACCTACGCACATCAACTTCATGCAATCACTGAAATCAGTTTATGATGACTAGGTTAACAGAGGGGCATTCAATCTATTTTGGATGCACAATGATTTTGTAGATAAATGGGAAGCTGGTAGTGGCACTGAGTTATAATCTTCCCTTTTGTGCAGAATGATGCATGAGGCAGTCAGTCTCACAACTCATCAGTTTTTAGGTTTGACCAATGTTAAAAGTATTGACTGAATGTTCCTATAATGGACATATCATACTTCTTATAGATTCTTTTAAATTCTCAAAAGGTTAGAGAACATAACTTCAGTGCAAACACCAACGACATTGAATGCTTGGAGCTTCACAGCAAATACTGATATTCAATTTTTTGATCGGCAGCAGCAGAAAAGTGAATATCTTGTAAGGCTGCAGAAGAAGCAAAGTCCAAATTAGGGTATACAAATCCAGACTCAAAAGTTAAATTTATTGAATTTAGGTATTTTAGTGGAACTATGAAGAAAATTGTGTTTACTGGTACTGAAAACAAAAAATAAATGTTGGAAATCACAGCAGCTCAGGCAGCAGCCTTGGAGAAAGAGCAAGCTAATGCTTCAAGTCTAGATGACCCTTTACCAGAGCTGATGTGAAGGTCAGTAGAGGAACAGATTCCAGCATCTACATTGTGGTTACAAGTGCCCAGATAAGAGCTATATCGTCAGTGAATTAAAAAAAAATAGCATTTTCTTTGGGTATATCTGGGATTGAGTAGAAAAGCATTTCTTCATCCTTCCAGGGAAAATGTTCTTCACAACAAGAACATTGTGTTTCTGAATCCCAAATGAAAACAGAATCCTTCTTTATACAATAAAATGCGTCATGTGCTCAGAAATTGTATAATGTATTGTGAAATGGATATTTGCTCATCTTCAACACCCAGTATCAGTATTGTACACTGCTAAGTAAAATATGATGTGGCCATCTGACAAATAAACCTTCTTTTACTCTGTACCACCAATAACTTTAACTTATGTTGTATCTTTTACATAAGAAAACCTCACATAAAAGAAACAAGATGAGAAGGTAAGAAATATCATTCCACTATTTAAGAAGGGAGGGGCAGAGAAAGCAGGGAGTGTCAAACCTGTATCCTTACATCAAGAGTAAGGAAAATGCTAAACTCTATAGTAATGGATTTGACAGTTAGACAATTGAGCTGATTGGGCTTAGTCACAATGGTTTTGCAAAAATGTAGATGTGCAAGGGCACCTGTCTGTGTCAATGAATCAGCAAAGTCTAACATGGAGCAAGCAATTGGAACATAATTGTATGCTACTTTTTTATGGTATGAGGATTTGAGTATAGGAGTAGGGAAGCCTTGTTTCAATTCTATGCACCTTGATTGGACCATACCTGGAACAGTGTGTGCAGTTTCATCCCCTTACTCAGGAAGCATATTATTGTCACAACGGGAGTGCAATGAGGGTTCCACCATTTAGTTTTCTCCCTTGCAGGCAAAGTATAGACTTCTTTCCATCAAGCAATTTGGAGACAGAGGCTGAGGCAGGCTACTAACTCAGCATGGAGACCTGCTCTCCCTTTGGACATCCAAAAGAAACTAACTTAGAATTCAGAATGACAAAAACAAGGAACTGCAGATGCTGGAAATCAAAAACAAAATTTGCTGGGAAAGCTCAGCATCTGTGGAGAGAAATTGGAGTTAACATTTTCAGGTCCAGTGACTGAGGTTCTAAAGAAGGGTTACTGGGCCCAAAACTTTCTTTCTCTCTTAACTTTCGTAACTTAGCTTTCTCTCTCATCTGCCAGGCCCACTAGGTTTTCCCAGCAATTTCTGCTTTTGTTAGAATTCAAAATTGGGTTTTTAAATGAATCAAGAAGGTCCAATTTCAGTCACGTGACAATGACAGATATTTCAGTAGTTGATGACCTATCTCATGGGGCTAATTGGAATGTCAATATGCTAAATGTGTAACTTTACTTCTGCCAGAGTTTTCATTACAAGGTGAATAGAAGCATTAGTGCTCATTTTATTGTAATGGATCTTGAGGTTTTCCTTTGTTTAAAGCTGGCTAGAAGCAGATAGTTGATCTCAAAGCCCTTTCTTTCAGCTTTAGCCAGAATGTCTATACAATACATGTGTTCAGAAGCTTCTTGAAATGCAATCATGTGATCAGGCTCGGTCAGTCCAACAAGCCTGACCATTATTTTAAAGAAACAGAATTTACATCCAATAATATAGAATACAGATTTCTCTTCATGCCTTCTGTCCATGACATAAGCAAAAGAACGAAAAGTTTTGGAGGTAGGTTGGAATGTTGAGCAAACTGATGGGCCATGATATTATTGAATAGCAGAGCAGCTACAGGGGCACTTCTGCTCATAATTCATATGTTTGAATTAAAAAGAAATGACACCGCGTCAAAGATAGTTTGGAGGCAAGATTAGTGTCTTTTTAACCATTGATCCATGACATCCAGAAACAAGAATGTCATGAGATACAAAACTTTGTAGATGACATTGAAGATCTGGACTTGCCGGGGGTGGGCGTCTTTCTGTTCCGCAATTGGTCAATAACCACTAGCAATTCAGTCTGGTTCTGTAAGATTTCACACTTTATTTTACGGCTGGTTACAGGTTGTCCAGCAACAAAGAGGTTAAATACTTCTGTGACCTTAGGAGAAACTGCACACATGGCTTAAGACAAAGACATTTTTATATTTTTTTTGAAATGGGGTACAGCCATAATTACAGAACAAATTCAAACAACCACCAATAAAATTTAATAAAATGGTTTAAATGACAGCAACATAGCCCAATGATATTTTCTGGGAACCAACTTTGCTTTCCAAAGCATTTTCCTTTAACTATGACGCAAACGCCACCCTGTTTTGTGAGTAGGTAGTTGAGGGCATACCAGTTTTGTTGGGAAAATAGACATAATTCTGAGAGCATGTCCTTCAGGCCTGTCTTTGTGACTTCCCCGAACATATGGGTAGTCCATAGCTACAAAGTATGGTTGTCCTGAGTGCTTAGGGTGAAAACTGCTCAATAAAAAGAGGTGGGTCTTTCGGTAAGAGATGTGGTTATTGTCCCAGATTGGTTCTTTCCATCACACAATCGGGAAGATGGAGGTGTCATTAGGGCTGTCATAGTGAAGGTGGGTGGTGCTGTTACCCACACCACAAAGGGCCTGAACATCAGTAATAACAGGGACACATTCCTCCCATAGGCATATGCTTTGAGATATGAGGTCCTACGGGGAGCAGTACCGATTGGTACATTTGATCATAGTGCACTTACATGAATGTCTTAGTCACACTCGTGTAAGTGCACCCCCATCCCTTATCATTGTAACAATTGGGATAGGCTACCCCGGACCTATTAGAGGAAGTCCACAAGCAATTAACAGGTGGGGATAAGTAATAGTCACAAGAAATATAATGTCCAGTAAATGCCTTAGAAACATTCCATACTCCTTCGTTGGGATTCAGGAAGAGGAAAGGGGTCAAAGAGTCCTTTGCTGATGTGAGGGTGTAACAGACCACTTCATCCCAGCCAAATATTTTATTGTGACTTTGAAGAAACAAATTGTTAGTGAAAGATAACATTTCCCCCTTTTCTCTTTTGTGACATGCAGATTTAGACCTCTTTGAATAGGGGCAAAGCTTACCTATAGCACAACTGAAATCAAACTGGCACACAATACCTTGACAGGGTAAAGTCCATTGAGACTTGTCCTGTAAATTAACTGTCTGATATTCTTGATGCAGTTGACCATTGTGACAGTCATTCTTGGTAACGTTCCATGCATCAAAGGAATCAGTCTCTCGGCACACAAGGACATCTTTCTGGCATAAATGATACACAGTCTCTGGTTGCTCAGGATCACACGGGTAAATAGTCCCTTCTTGAGCACCAATGCTGGCGATGATGAGTCCATATACCAGGGTAAGTTCGATCTCCATCATTTTTCCCTTGCAAGAGGCTTGTCTGATGACCTTATCAGCAGTAGGGACAGTATGGAGAACTTGGATGGGCCCCTCCCATCGAGGTTAGAGGCTGTGGCTTGTCCATTGTAATAGAGTACAAACCATTGCCTCCTTGACCAAGTGTGTACAAAATACACATAATCAACTAAAATAGGCAGCAGCAAAGAAGGAACACAAACTTGTCCAGCAGGGGTCACCCACATTTTGGTTTGAGTATTGGGGGAGTACCCTATTTGGGGCCATAGTTTGTGCTCTTCAGCAGGGGCCTTCCCCTGTGATTTCTGTACCTTCCCCAGGTCTGGCATACCTATCTGGGTTTTGCTGGGGGCCCAATGGGACCAGAAGTTTGGGGTGTAAGGCTGCCTGCTTGGCAGCTGCATCTACCTGCCCACTACTATGAAAACTGTATCAATTGCCTCAGTGTGAGCGAATATCTTGATAAATGCCAGATTGATTGGACAAAACAGCATTATTATAATGCCGCCCCATGAGTGTTAAAAATCCTCTATGTTCCCACAAGGCTCCAAAATCGTGGGTCACACCAAGAGCACAATGAAGAGTCAACGTATATTAGCAGATTTTCATTTTGCTAGGATGCAAGCATATCGATTCCCCACATTAGCTCCAAGGTGACATTAAAGACATATCACTCCCCAGTGGACACATTTCCACAGTTAAAGCAAGGACCAGCCATTTGTCTCTGGGAATTTTGCCATCTTGTTCCCAGTCTCAAAGGTGTAATACTGGGGCTTGCCTGTCCCCATTTACAGGCTCCCCTCAGGCAAAGGTTGCTCAGCAGTGGTCGCTGCGTAGGCATCTGAGGTACGGTACGCTCCCCAGTGGGTAGACTGGTTCCAATTAACCCTATAAGGGTTGGCACATGGTGTTTGGGATTGCAAGGGCGCTGGATATAATTGGTTTTACCTGTAACTTGCATCATGGTTCAGTCTGGTTCTGGCCATCCAATAGAAAACCATCGCTCACCTCAATTGCAACAGGAAATTCCTGGAATAGTTCATATAGTTTGTCTGGACCATGTCAGTGACACCAGGTGGAAAACATTGCAAAAGCATAGGATTAAACAAAAGTGATTGAGCTTCTTGATTATTTTTCAACTGTATATCACTTCCGTCAGACAGATAGCCACACCTTTCAGTCTTGTAACACAAGCCATTCGTACTCAGGCTACTCCCAGAATTTTGCTGCGTTTACATTTGTATCACCCTTGGACATATTGAGCAAATTGGGCTGGTTTGTTCTTGCGGTCAGGGGCATGCTTCATTAACATTACTGTGATTCCTGGGAGGGGACCTGGTTTAGGATGGCACAGGCCACTCACCCCATGATAGCTATGAAGACTGGATGCTTTACTTTCGAAAGAAGGAAAGGTTTGTAATAAAGGGATGGTGTGCTGGGGACAATCAGGAGATGTTAGGACCTCGGTGGCTATCCAGGAACAAAATTCCCATCCTCAAATAGGGTCGGTATGCCAGACGTAGATTCTACTTGTAATCCCGAGCCTAAGTCTTTTATTTTACACTGTTGTTGCTTTAACTCTGTTTATATGTTCCTTAACCTTAGTGACCTTACACAGCTTCTCCTGTTTTTTTTTATTTTTATTTCTTCATATACCCATTCACAGTCACCTCCCAGCTTTCGGAAGTTCCATCTGCTATACATACATCTATCCTCCAATTGCATGCTGAATTCCTTCAACTGGCCAGTAAGGTATCTTTCCATTCTTTAGTTAGCAATGAATTAATGCAGCCATGCTTCAAATTAACCATGAGGCAATGAGACAGGTCACTGACAATGTGTAAAGGAACAAAACCAAGCGATCCTGCCAATTAATTCTGATTTTGTGATTCAGGGCTAATACTATTGATTATTAAAAGAATAATAAAGAAAATAATCATTATCTGTAACTCAGAGGTGGAAACCGAACAAGTGTCTAAAAGTCATCAATATAAACTGGGAATTCATTTATTCAATATTTAAAATGTAAAATGTATACAGCTTCCAACTCTGTAATCCACTGTAATTACCTGGTTCTAGTCCCTTGATTTAAATCCCAGATTAAGTTCCTTAGGTGGTCCTGACCAGTCATTGCTCGTTTACAATGCCATAGGCTGTGAAATGACTGCAGCTGCCTTAAAAGGTCCCTGTCTACTCACATGGTAACAAAGAAGCCTTCTAATGCACGAATAATGGCCAAATCCAAAGACACAGATATTAACCATAGGATATTAATTTTGATGCATGATTTATCACAACCTACTGTTGAACTGAAATTTCAGTTGTCATTTAGGGAGGGGAATTGATACAAAATAAAGCTATGACTGGCACACATAATCACCAATGAAACACAGCAGTCTTAAAATTAAGTGGAAACAAACGAGTCTGAAACAAAAATTAAATCTGCTAGTATCATTTTCTGAAAACAATGCTGTTGGTTTGGGCTATTTTGGATCTATCTTTATACTTCCAGTTTTACAAAATTTAACAAACTTAAATAGGGTTCATGCAATCCCTCCATTCAATGAGCAAATGTTAAAGTCAGAAGTGATTGTCCTCAATGTAAGGCTTAGATTATAACTACAATTGAGCAGAGTCCTGCTCTCATCCTGGAACAGAATGATTCTGCAGCTGAGGCCCAGGATTAGTGCTACTGGTTTACTTCCTTTAGTCAATTAGTATAACATGTAGGAGTGAGAGGGGTGAAAATGTTCTTTGGCATTAGCATGAAATTATGGCAAATTTGAGAGCAACTTTATACCGATGTCAAATGGTGCAGAATCAAAGAAGAAGACTTTTTAAAAAGATTATAATGTTGTCTTCCTCCGTATTAAACTGATTTGAAATTAAATAAGATTGGCTTTCATGCAAGCACAAAAGTGATTAGTTAGAAATTGACAGTAGGGCAGTCATGGCCTGTAAGAAGAACAGGGGTTAATATTTCATTTCATAATCATAGAAGGATCCTTAACTTTAAAAGAAATCATGTTAAATTCCCAAAGTGCAAATCAAATCCAAAACAGTCCCGGATCTCAAGCTCCAGACAACAACACACAACATTCAATCATCAAGAAGCAAATGTGCATCTAAACAAATCTGAAAGGGCTAAACTTTCTGCAAGCTGCAGGGAATCAGAGCTGATTTTGTCTCTCTCTCACACACACACGCACGCACACGCAAACACACACATTCCAGAAGTCAAAGTTAGGGAATTCTACCCTCAGAAATCTTGGCTGTGGCATGTAGCTGCTTAACCAAGTGAGTGAGAATTGTATCACTGGCCAGCTTTCCTTTTTTTTAACATGACAAAAGCAGCAACTATCCTCTATATTTCATAAACACAGAACAAACACTAAAACAAACAGAACAAGACAAAGCAGCAAAGCAAGACAAGCCAAGCTAAACAGATACAACAAGCAAATAATCTCGATTTAAAACTTTCACTAATCAACAACCTGACAATGAACAACAAGACTAATGATTTCTACAAAACATTCTCAACATTCTAAAACCGTGACAGTTTCATTATAATATATCACAATACTTCTTTGTTTTATCTTTCACAGAACAATTTAGGAATCAATTTAAACAGCGCAAATTTGACCGAATCAGATTCCCCGACTCTGTGCCCAGGTCCCCGATCTGTTGGTGGAAGTTTTTAACTTCCTGAGCTCCCTGACCTCTTGAGGTCCCCAACCTCTTTTTAGGACCCCTACCCTCTTCACAGGTCCCCGACCTGTTAGTAGAAGTCCCTGACCTCTTTCTTTTTTTTTAAATAATTCTTATCAGGACCGATCCTTCCCTGGCTGGACTGAGGTGATAAGCAGTGATGGGTCGAGTCAACCACGACTTGAATGAGAGGAAAACCAAACGGAGCTGGCCGGCCAATTCCTCTAAACTCAATAGTGGAGGACTCAAGGCTCTTACACCGCCGACCACAATCCATCTGTACCAAGTCTGCGTCACAGCACCACATGAAGATCTGGAGTCCCCGGGGTGGGGGGAGTCTCTTTGTTCTGCGATTGATCAATAAACACCAACAATTCAGTCTGGTTCTGTAAGATTTCGCAATTTATTTTATGACCGGGTACAGTTGTCCAGTAACGAAGAGGTTAAACATTCTGTGTCTCTAGGAGAAACTGCACACATGGCTTACTACAAAGACATTTTTTTAAAAAAGAGGTACAGCCATAATTACGAAGCAAATTCAAACAATTACCAATCAAATTTAATAAAATGGCTTTACGGACAGCAATGTAGCCCAATGATATTTCATGGGAACCAACTATGTTTTCCAAAACTTAAGCCTTTCGTATCTCATGAACTGAGTTTTTGCACCTGCACGTGAAGGTCAGTTAGAATAGCTAGTAATGTCTTATCTAATCCAGTTATTTCTATGCTGTAAAGGAAGCATTGTCTGAGACAAATTGAGGTTAGTTCAAGTATGCAGCTTTTATCAGAGTTAAAAGCCATTTTATGCAGTTTTTAAGCAGAGTTGTCAATTTGTAGCCAAGAAGCCATTTTGTCATGTTACTTGTATTAAGAAGCCATTTTGTTGCTGCCTATATTAGTAAGGGCATGTATTAAATGGTTGTTCGTGACAACAGCCTGTATTCAGATTTCAGATCCTCAATGGGTGCTCCAGTTTATGACCAGAGCAGTAGGTCAGAATGCAGAGTGTTTGAAGAAAAGGAAGGGTCTAAATCAAGTGGGAAGAACAGGCAGAGCCAGGCTGATGAACATGGTGGGACTAGCGGTCTCAAATGCATTTTTTTTAGTGCAAAGAGTATATCAGATGAGATGAGTTTGGAGCCTAGATTAATAAATGGGTGTATGATGTTTGTAGCAATTACAGAAACTTTGTTAAAAGAAGGGCAGGACTGGCAGCTTAAAATTCCAGGGTTCAGATGTGTCGGGTGAGATAGAGAGGGATGTAAAAGCAGTGGGAGAGTTGCATTACTGATTAAGGAGTATGTCACAGCTGTATTAAGAGAGGATATTATTAGGGACAAGATTTACTCTCATTTGGAGAAGAATGGGCTTATTACGGATAGTCAGCATGGCTTTATGCAAGAGGAGATTTTGTCTCACAGTGAGGCCACGTGGGTAGAACTTAGGGATAACAAAAAGTGCAATTGCAAAGATGGAGTTATGCTGTAGACCTCTGAATAGCCAGTAGAAATTAGAGTAAGTAGGTAACAGGATGATTTAAAAACACCAGGGTTATGTAGTGTGTGTTTTTAATTTCCTGAATATCCACTAGGACTCACTTAGTGCCAGAGGTTTAGATCGGGCAGAATTTGTTAGGTGTATTCATGAGGTCTTCTTGAAACAATATGTAGATAGTCCAACAAGTGGAAGGGCCATATTTGATCTTGTATTGGGGAATGAGCCTGGCCAGGGGTTCAAAGTTTCAGTGGGGAAGAATTTTGGAATCAGTGATCATAATTCCCAAGGTTTTCTGTAAGGAAAAGGATAAGGCTGGTCCTTGGGTGAAAGTGCTAAATTGAAAGGAGGCTAATTACAACAGCATTAAGCAGCAACTGGTAAAAATGGATTGGGGGCAGCTGTTTGAATATGGATCCACATCTGACATGTAGGAGGCTTTTAAAAGCCAATTGGTCAGTGTTCAGGACCAGCATGTTTCTGTAAGGATGAAAGATAAGGATGGTAAGATTCAGGAACCTTGGATAATGACAGATGTAAGTTTAGTTAAAAAGAAAAAGAAAGCATATTTAGATCAAACAGGGTCCTTGAGAAGTATAAAGGCAGCAGAAAGGACTTAAAAAAGAAATTACAGTGGCTACAAGGGGTGATGAAATGTTCTTGGCAAGTGAAATTAAGGAGAATTAAGCCAATGTTTATGTATATTAGGAGCAAGAGGATAACTAGGGAAAGGGTAAATCTACTCAAGGACAAAAGAGGGAACTAATGCCTGGAGCCAGAGGAAGTGGGTATGGTCCTTAATGAGTACTTTGCAACAGCATTCACCAAGGATAAAGATGTGGATGATGGTAAGTTTAGAGGGCGGGTTTGTTGATACTCTAAGGCATGTTGATATTAAGACAGTAGTGGTGTTGGGTGTCTTGAAAGACATAAGTGTACATGAATTCCCAGGCCTGCTGGGATCTATCCCAGGATATTGAAGGAGGCAAGGGAGGAGATTACTGAGATCTAGACAGACATGTATGTATCCTCTTTAGCCACAGGCAAAGTCCCAGAAGACTGGTGAATAGCCAATGTTGTTCCTTTTTAGGCTGGTGAGACTTATATCAGTGGTATGAAAATTATTGGAGAAGATTATTAGGGACAAGATTTACTCTCATTTAGAGAAGAATGGGCTTATTACGGATAGTCAGCATGGCTTTATGCAAGAGGAGATTTTGTCTCACAAACTTAGTTGAGTTTTTGAGGAAGTGATGAAGGCAAAAGAACAGATGAGGCTAAGACAGTGGCTGTTGTCTACCTGGAGTTTACTAAACATTTGACAAGATCCTTCATGATAGGCTCAGTCAGAAGATCTGAAAATGTGTTGCTGGAAAAGCGCAGCAGGTCAGGCAGCATCCAAAGAACAGTATGCCCGAAACGTCGATTCTCCTGTTCCTTGGATGCTGCCTGACCTGCTGCGCTTTTCCAGCAACACATTTTCAGCTCTGATCTCCAGCATCTGCAGTCCTCACTTTCTCCTCAGTCAGAAGATCAAATCACATGGAATCCATGGTGAGTTAGCAAGCTGGATACAAAATTGGCTTGGCCATAGAAGAGTTGTGGAGGTGTCAGGAGGGTAGTTGTGTAGTTTCTCACTGGAGGTCTGTAATCAGTGATGTTCCACAAGGATCAGTGCTGGGATCTCTGTTGTTTGTATTGTATATAAATGATTTGGATGAAAGTGTTGGTGGTCTGATTAGTAAGTTTGCAGATCACACAGAAATTGGTGCAGTTGTAGATAGTGAAGAAGGATATCAAAGGATGTAGCAGGATATAGGTCAGCTGGATCAGACCTATATCCACCCAGTCCTAGTGCGACTCCACCCAGTCCTAGTGCGACTCCAGCATTACAGAGACAAACAAATGATGCTGGAAGCCTCCGGAGCACTGGGCAAGGATCCCCAGGTTATGATATATAAAAGATCCCGAATCATGCTTTTTCAGGATTTTTCCCCGGTCATGATTCGCAAGAAGAAGGCTTTTGGTCAGGTAAAAAAATGGCTGAGGGACCTGAATATCCAGTATTCCGATAGATATTTGGCGATACTGTGTTTCAGTCATGGAGGGTCCATGTTCAACTTTGATTCACTGGAAAAGACAAAGGACTTCTTGGATGCTTTAAAATAGACTGACTGACCTGAATTATATGGACAATTATTCTTGGTCTTCCTTTTAATATATGTCATGGTCATAATTATCTCTTTTCCCCCTTTTTTTGTTCCCTCTCCCCTCTCTTCCCCTTCCCATCATCCTTTGTTTGAATGAGTGGGAGGGGTGGTGGGGGATGCAGGGAGGGGTTTTTTTTTGTTGTTCTACCAGGAGTGCTTAGAATTACAGTATAGAGGGGATGGGTTGGATGCCCATTTTTAACTTTCTTGTCATAAGATAATTTTTTCTTCCCTTACTTTGTGTTGTCTGGGGCAGGGGCATGGTTCCAGCTCGAAGGAGTCATGGTGGGATTAAAGGGTGGTATGAGCACCCCCTATGGACAAGGGGAAAAAATCTCCTTTCGGTTATGGTTTATGCTGTTAAGTTGTAGAAGTAGTTGTTAGAAGTTTTGATTTAGTTAATTTGGAAGTTACATTTTTAAGCTTATATGTACCGTTTATGGTTTTCACTCGGCGCGCTATGAGTGGGGTTCTTCCTCCCGGGGGGTGTCTCAGTCTGTTTCGGATGATCATGGGTAGCTGCTTGTTTAAGTGGTGCACTGGAATGTTAAGGGGAGTCACTCACCAATTCAGAGAAAAAAGATACTATCATGTCTTAGAAAAGAGAGAGTCGATGTAACCTTTTTACAAGAAACACACTTAACTGATAAGGAGCATTTGAAGTTGCAACAGAGAGGATTCGGCCAGGTGTTTTTCTCATCTTTTAACTCAAAAAGCAGAGAAGTGGTTATTCTCATCCGGAAGACCCTCCCGTTTCAAATGCTAGGCCAAATTAAGAATGATTGTAAGTAAGAATAATTTAAGTACAATTCATTGTACTTAAAGCTTTAATACATGGAGAGGAATATGGGATTCTGAATGTATATTGCCCCCCCGCCACCCCACCGGCATATCCCTTTAAATTTGTAACGGATGCGCTCTCTAGATTGATGTGCCCTTGGGGTGCATCATGCAATTATAGGGGGAGACTTTAACCGCATTATTGACCCCAAGGTTGACAGGATGCCTAGGTGTCTTGTGGGTATGTCTCCGCAATTCAGGCAGTTAGTAGATTTGAACAAGGAGTTGAAGTTGGTGGATGTTGGAGATGTCTTCACCCCGAAGGTAGGGATTTTACTTTTTTTCTAATCCACATAAATGCTAAACCAGAATTGACATGTTTTTGTCTCATCTGCCTTTTTGAACTCTGTACTGTCCTGCAGAATAGGGAATATAGCCATTTCTGATCATGCGACAGTGTATATGGAAGTCAAGCCTGGAGGTGGTGAGGTGGCTTCCTGGCACTGGCGCATGAAAGATAGTAAGTTTATAGAGTATTTTTTGTGGGAGTTTAAAATATTTTGGGATATCAATTCAGGTACGGCCAGCAACCTATTGGTGTTGTGGGAGACTGCCAAGACCTATGCATGGGATTTGATTATTTCTTACTCTGTGACCCGGAAGCAACAGAGGGGAGACCAGCAACTTTTGCTTGAGGCTCGCCTGAAGGCGGTTGAGTTAGCATACTTTGATAGGCCATCTATAACTAAACTACAGCGGATTACAGCCCTTAGGGCTACTTTGAATGCTGTACTTACCCAAACAGCAAAGTGGGAAACCTCTTTTGCGAAACAGAGATTATTTGAGTATGGTGATAAACTGTGTAGATATCTAGCATACCTGGCCAGAAAGAAGAATGCCCCCCAATCTGTCACATCCATCAGAGAGAGTGCTGGTACTCTTACCTGCAGTGCCAAAAAGATTAATACAGCATTTAGAAAGTTTTATTTTGAGCTGTGTCAGTCGGAGGGCTGTGAGGATAGAATGATGAAGATGGAGTCTTTTTTTAAGACCTTGAATCTTGGAGCAGGCGTCCTTTCTGAATGCCCCCCTGACAATTCAGGAAGTACAGGAGGCGGTGAGGTTGATCCAGAGTGGTAAAACGCCTGGACCAGATGGATTTCAAATTGAGTTTTATAAGGAGTTTATAGACAAGCTGGCCAGGCCACTCTTGGATATGTACAATTACACATTCAGTCAGGGCTGCCTCCCATCTTCTTTGAGAGAATCAAATATTTCTCTTGTCCTTAAGAAAGGAAAAGCCCCAGAAGATCGCACTTCATATAGGCCCACAGCGTTATTGAAAGTGGATTTTAAAATCCTGTCAAAAATGCTAGCATTAAGGCTAGAGAGGGTATTGCTTTTTATTGTAAAGAATGACCAGATAAATTTTATTAAGTGTCATTGGTCTACCAATAATATTATAAGAGTATTAAATATGGTCCAAATATGTCAGCAAAGAGGGATCCCGGGTTTGGTAGTCTCCCTGGATGCAGAGAAAGCATTTGATCGGGTGGTGTGGCCGTACCTCTTTTGCGTCATGGAAAGGTTTTGGTCTTGGAGAGGTTTTTACCAAATTGGTGGCAGTGCTGTATAGTGATCCGAAATCAGTTGTGCTCACAAATGGTATAAGGTCAGATAGTTTTAGTGTCGGTAGGTGCCCTCTCTCGCCACTATTATTTCCATTGGTGATTGAGCCATTGGTAGAAGCCTTTCGGACGAATCCCAATATATCTGCCCCCGGAGGTAGGGTCAGGCAGGCATAAAATGACCCTCTATGCAGATGACATCCTTCTCTTTTTAACCGATCCAATGCCATCTGTGCCCTGCTTAATACAAGTGATTAATCTATTTGGTTTGTTTTCAGGGTATAAAATTAATCTCATGAAATCGGAGGCCATGCCTGTGGGGGTTTTTACCAGTATATCCAACTTTGGGGGATGGAGTCCGTTTCCCCTTCTGGTGGTCGCAGAGAGATTTTCTGTATTTCGGCATTTTTATTCCTCAGATTTTCAATCAACTGTGTAAAGCCAACCATGAGCAACTGCTAGAGAAAGTCAGGCGGGACCTTTGGCACTGGGAAGATCTTCCAATATCTCGGTTGGGCAGGATAGCTCTGGTTAAGATGAATGTTCTTCCTCGTTTATTATATCCCATGAGAATCCTCCCTTTGATGCTGCCAAGGCAAACACGGCGCAGGCTTTACAGATGGCTTGGATTTTTTATTTGGCATCATAGGCAGCCTCTTATTAAGCTGGATAAATTGCAGCTTCCCCAAGAGAGAGTTTGGGGGTGGGGGATCTAGATTTTCCAGACTTTAGGAAGTACCGATTGAGTTCCTTGTTATTCTATGTGGCTGAATGGGCCTGTCACAATCCGCGATCAATCTGGCTAGACATTGAGGCCTCCCAAACAAAATGCCCTCTCACTAATTTGTTGTTAATGGACAAGATGAAAACTGTTATGGATCACTGTAAAAACTCGATTGTCCTAAACACAGTTAAAGCATTCCCCTTTCACTCCCATAATGGGAATGTCGGGATCCCAGCCGGGTTCGATGGACTCTGGCTTTAGGCTCTGGGAGTCCAGAGGAATCTCCTGGTTGGGAGATCTATTTGACGGGGAGGTCATGATGTCCTTCGAATGGCTGAGTTAGAAATTCGAGCTACCTAGGAAGGATCTCTTTTGTTACTTCCAGGTTAGAGACTTTGTACAAAAAAAGACTACATTGATGGTTAATCCCTACAAATTGGACATGGAGAGGAGAGTGCTCTGATTTACGGGTGCCCCCTCGGGTTAGCACTCCCTATCATTTGTTCGGTAGTAATGTTTCAAAGGACATTGAATGGCTATATGAAACCTGGACTCAAAAATTAGGGGTGCAAACCTCCTCAGAGGGTATCTGGGAAAATGTTAGGAAGATCTCAATTTGTAATAGGACCAAGGCTATTCAACTGAAGGTACTTCATAGGGGTCACCTGGCACCAGAGCAGCTTGCGAAATTCAAAACAGGAGTTTCCCCAATATGCCCCAAGTGTAAAATGGAGGTTGGTACTCTTACGAGGAGAAAGTGAGGTCTGCAGATGCTGGAGATCAAAGTTGAAACTTTATTGCTGGAACAGCACAGCAGGTCAGGCAGCATCCAGGGCACAGGCCTTTCCTGAAGAAGGGCCTGTGCCCGAAACGTCGAATCTCCTGTTCCCTGGATGCTGCCTGACCTGCTGTGCTGTTCCAGCAATAAAGTTTCAACGTTGGTACTCTTACCCACTGCTTGTGGTCATGCCACAAGATCCGTAGGTATTAGGATGACATAACAAGTGCTTTAGTAAAGGTTTTGGGAACTGAGGTTAGGTTGGACCTGGTATTCCTCCTTTTAGGTCTTCCCTCCCTGGATGCACATGGGAAGAAATAGTTTAATATTCTTTTTGCGCGAGGAAGAACGTTCTAATGAGCTGGGTGTTGGAGAATCCCCAGGACTCTCAAGTTGGCATAGAACAGTTATGGAACACATCCCCCTGGACTTCCTTATGAGTATGGTGCACCTGAAAATGGATTTGTTTTACAGAACGTGACGCCCATTTTTGAATTATATTGATGTCGACGTATCGGCTAAACAGCCTTTGTTTAGCTGTGAGGACTGTGTCTGTCGGTTTGGGGGCCCCTGGGAGGAAGAATCCCAAATAAATACAGGCCTACTTACTATTGTTCCCAGTGGTGGGGAGCTGTGATGAGATTGTGCTGAGTGCAGTAATTTAACTGAATATCATTTAAGTTACCTTGTTATGACTTGGTTTAATTTTATTTCATCTGTTTATTTATTGTTTTTCTTCTTGGTTATTTATTGAACTCTAGTTTTTATAGGGTTTTTTGTGTGTTTCTGTAGTCTGTGGAGTAGAGCAGTAGTTTGTTTTCTATTATTGCTATTATATTATAAAGTTGTTATACTATTTTGTAAAAAACTGAAAATCTTTTTTTCAATAAAAATATTTATAAAAGAAAGAAACTATTTCAAACTGTTTACAGGAGATGATGACATATCAAAATATGCTTCATTAGACTGTTTTCTGAAATTGTGTAAAATTAACATTCTAATGTGAATAGCTACATTTCAGAATGATTTCCTTGATGTTTAAACGTGTGTCTTGTACTCGTGTAATACCATGTAGCCTTGTGAGAGTGTGGCATTGATTACCTATTGATGATTTCTCAAAAACTTGTTAGTCTCTGTAATTTGGGATTGGCTATTAATTTGGTAATCACATTAGCTACAAGACTAAAAAGACTGAATCAATACATCTTCATCTGTGCATTAGGCCACAGTGCATCGGAGGAGCTCAGTCAGCTATATTTAGTTTATAACTGGTAGTGAATTGAACCATGAATTTATGTATGTGTTCTTTTATTAATTTATGAGATTCCAATTTTGCTGGCTAGTGTGGCATTTATTGCTTATCTCTACTTGAGATGGTGGTGGTGTGACTCTTTCTCAAAACACAAGCAGATGATGTGCTGTTTGGGAAGGAGTTCCAGGATTTAGCATGCAATAGTGAATGGACCGGGTGGATTTATTTCAAAGCCAGGATAGTGTGTGATTTGGAGGGATATTCGCCGTCTTCCCACACCCTTACAGCCCTCATTCTTCTATTTAGTAAAGTATGTAAATTTAAAAGGCAAATATGAATGTATTACATCAATTGTATAGTGTGTCGCTTTGTATCATTGATGGAAGGACTGAATATTGAAGGTGATGAATGGGCTGTCATCAAGCAGGCTACTTTGGTCTAGATGGTGTCAAACTTCTTGACTATTGTTGGAGTTACACTCATCCAACAAGTGGGGAGTATTCCATCATAGTATTGACTTAAATTACATGATGAACAGGCTATGGGGAATGAGGAGGTGAGTCACTATCACTGAAGACTCAACTTGAATCATAAAATTGTGCATTCACCCTGCACTACAGAGACTTGAACACATAATCCAGACAAATGTATCACTGCAGTTGAGAAGAAATGAGATGAGATATATAAATTGAGATCCAATCTGTACTAAAATGTAGATATAAAATAGTTCAACTCAAAAAGACTAGGAAAGTTTTACCAACATTGCTGAGTCCCAACCAGTATTTATTCTTCAAGCAGTATTACTGAAATGGATTACCTAGACATTTATCTCATTGTTATTATGAGACCTGGTGTACACAAATTGGCTAATGCCTATATTTCCATAGGTGGTAGAATTCAAAAATACTCAATAAACTGTAATATGATTTGAGGCATTCTGTGAACTTAAAGTTTCTGCATAAATGTAGATTTTGCTTTTCCTTAGAATTAATTATTGCTGAATGACTACCGGTTAGGTTGATGTTGTTCTCACACAACTGGAATTAGCAATAAGGAGGCAGTAATGAATTTGAAATGAGGTAGATTAGATTTTGTGCCATGTGAGCACCAGAAGTCTGCCTACTAAAACTAATACAGATGCCTGTCACCAAGTGACCATCTGTGGTTATGGATGGTTTTTCATTGGCAAACCAGGTGCCAGCTAATATAATTTCAGCTGTGAAATAATTCTGGTCTTTTCAGTGCCAGAATTTTAGGTAACTGGCACATTGTCTAAAAGTTAAAATCAACCTCAATATTTCCACATATCCTTATTGCAGAAAAGTAAGATTTCCATTAGATTGTGATCAGGAGCAAGAACCCTAGCTGATTATTTTTCCCTTAACTTTGGCAGCTGACCAAAATTGCTTCTTAACAGGGGCCATTAAATAGAAATTAGGAGCAGCAATACTGGTTGATTCTTTTTTTAAACCATCTCCCTTATTGGAACAATCCTAAGGCCAATCAATTAATGTATTAACAGCTTAATTGTTGATTATGTTCTTCTTCTGTCTGTATTTTGCAACAAACTTTCAGAAACATGTCACAGCCATACAGTGCGATAATAAATAACATCAGCAAATGGTTGTGTGCTGGTTGTTAGTCATTGAAAACACAAAGGAGCATGCAGCAATCACTGCAAAGCAATTCATCCCACTTTGGGAGCCGAATATTGATTCTTTTAGCTTCAATTGGTTCCATACTATGAAGTGTAAAAAAATAGAACATTAAAAATAGCTTGATCTATTTTTCAAACAGGAAGAGCTCTGCATAATCTCATTTGAACATAGTTATGCCACTTTATCTGTAACCATGTTTAATATATATCTATCTTTGAAAATAAATATGATTTATTTATGTTTTAAATATTTATGTTGTTGTGCATCATCTCGCTCTCCTGCAGTCTTTATTATGAAATGTTACTTTTGTTGTCATCCTTCAAGCTATGCACTATTCTAAATGATAGGATACAGAGATGGTATACACAATATCTACTCCATAACTGACTGATAGCTGCGTAATAATAAACCAAAATAATTGAGATACAGTGGCTGAGTGGTAATGTTATTGCATTGATGATATCAATCCAGAGACATGAAATTAAATACAGTTCATTAGATAAATCTTGAAGAAACAAAGCTAGTACTAATAATGGTGGTCATGATGCTACAGGATGTCATAAAAATTCAACTGGTTCACTGTTATCTTTGAGGGAAGGAAATCTCCCCTTCTTATCTGGTCTGGTCTATCTATAACTCCAGGTCCATAACAATATAGTTGACTCTCTACTGCTTTCTGCAATGGAAAATAAACAACTACTCATTTGTATTAAATCACTACAAAAAACTTATAATAAGAATATAAACTAAAATATCACCTGACAGGCGCCCAGACACCTGATTTGAGCATGATAAATGCAAACCCAGCTGAGTTCACTCCACAAAGATCCTCTCGTGTCTGAAGACTTATTACAAAATTAGGAGCACCGACCAACATTCACATAATCATACCTTTCAGTTACTGGTCTCCCTTATCATCTCTACCAGAAAGGTTCACCGAAGGTGGTAACGTAGATGTATACAGTCTGGACAAATTCAGGACAATTCCAATCCAGCCAATTATCACTTATTAACTTCCCTCAATCAGCAGAGAAGCAAATAAGCTTACCATCAATGAATGTTCGGTTTGGGTGCTACTGTGACCACATGGCTCCAGATGGCATTGCAGTCTTGGTCCAAACATGAACAAAGAAGTTGGATTCCAGAGCTGTGGCGAAGGTCACTGACAACAAGGCAGTATTTGGTTGAGTGTGCTGAAGGAGTCCTAGCAAAATGCAGCCAATGGTAATTAGAGGGATGTCTCAATTATGCTTGAATCATACCTGAAGATGGTTGTGGTTGTTGGAGATCAATCACATCAGCCTCAGTATATGGCTCCGAAGGTTGCTATGGGTAGTGTCCTAAGCTGTAGTCCTAGCTGTAATACATTCATTTTCTATCAAATATGCATTATCTCAGAAAGTGAGAAACAAAATGACCAATGACTTTGAATTATTGAGAATATAAACACAACATCAGTTGTATACTGAAATCTTTGACAAGGAGTAACATATTAGCATGGCCAATTCACAAAACCTGCACATCTTTGGATTGTGGGAGGAAACCGGAGCACCTGGAGGAAACCCACGCAGATATGGGGAGAACATGCAAACTCCACAAATACAGTCACCAATTTGTTTACGTACACAACATTTTAGCATGGATAGAGAAATAGCTAGTTAACAGGGAGCAAGTAAATAGATTTGTATTTAGGCTGGCAAACTGTAACAGGGATCAGTGTTGGGCCTAAACATTTACAACTCTATTGATTGCTGAAGAGACTGAATATATGGTTACTAAATTTATAGATGTCTCAAAGAAAGATAGGAGTTGAGGTTTAGAGGAAGACATGCGGCTGAAATTTCAGCGAGAGGCCTGTAGTAGGAAATTGGAAGATTTCTCTACTGGGCCCAACGGTCACTCAGGGGAAGTCAGCTGCAGAGGTTATCTGTTTTAAAGGCCATTTAAATGTCTGCCTTAGTGATGTAGGACATAGTTCCCACTTTAATAAATATAGTACAACAGCTCCTACTCCCTCCAGCCTCCCCTTTGATGCTACTATGGTTCCTCATGTCCCTCAAACCAAGCTCTGCTGCACTCCCCATGCTTGCGGATCATCAGACCTCCTGGCATTGTTATGCCCTTCATGATCCCATGCGCCTCATGATATCAATTCATCTAGTTTACACAATGTACAGAAGCAGTGAACCTTATAGTAAAAATGCCATGAGGTGAAAAACCTTTAAAACATATCATTATTCACAACTTTCTGAAAGACTGTTTTTACTACAGATCTATAAATGCGTGGATCAAATAGACCTGCAAAATATCAGTAGCAGATACTGCAAACACTGGATACCTGTTTATATTGTGTACATAAACAAATTGTTGACTGTCTGTGTGGAGTTTGCATGTTCTCCCCATATCTGTGTGGGTTTCCTCCCACGATCCAAAGATGTACAGGTTAGGTGAATTGGCCATGCTTAATTGCCCATAGTGTTCAGGGATGTGTAGGTTAGGTGCATTAGTCAGGGGAAATGTGGAGTAATAGGGTGGGTTATAGGCCTGGGTGGGATACTATTCAGAGGGTTGGTGTGGCTTTGTTGAGCCAAAGGGCCTGTTTCCACACTGTAGGAATTCTAATTCTAATTTTAATTCTAAGAATTGAGAAATAGTGAGAAAGAGAAATAGTCAAGAATATAATGAGAGTTTGTAGACAGCTCTGGAGGCAGCACTAAAAATAGGAATGGTCATTCCATGTCTCTGTGACACCTGTCTTGAGACTCTTTGTGGAAGCAGCTTGTGATAGGAAGCAGCTCGTATTTCCAACAAACAGGAGAAAAGAATGACCAGTCATGAGCAAGGAGGTGGTGACAGCTAATGCATCGATTCCAGAATCTGGATTCAGGAAGGAATTTAATGACCTGTTATGGTCTGTTGAATGATTTAACAATTGGTATCTAAAAGGTGCATTAAATAAAGAGTGCACATGAAATTGGAGGCCAGGTAGTAGAACTTGGGGCTCTATCAAGCCACTATGTTAACAATGAGACATAAAGTTATCACGCACTGACATCCATGTGAATACATGGATTGGGATTGGAGTACACCATTTGGTCCTAGCTGATTTTTGTACTCCTCATTCCAACCTACCCCTGATGATCTTTCACCCCCCGTGCTGTCAAAACTATATCTAATTCTGCCTTAAAAATATTCAAAGACTCTACTTCATCACCTTTTGAACAAGAGAGTTCCAAAGACTCTCAACTTTCTGTAAGAAAATTCCCACAACTCTGTCTTAAATTAACAATCCCTTATTTTTAAACAGTGACCCCTATTTCTAGATTCTCCCACAAGAGGAAACCACCTTTCCACATGCACCCTGTCAATTCCTGTCAAGGTCTTATATGTTTCAATTAGATCATCTCTTACACTTCTAAACCCCAGCAATACAAGTCGAGTCTGTCCAGCCTTTCCTCAGAAGCCAATTACACCATTCCAGATACTAGTCTGGTAAAACTGCTTCCAATGCATTTATATCCTCCTTTAAAGAATGAGGCACAGTATTCCAAGTGTCAGTTCACATTCAGGCATCATCAGGTGTTGAATGGCCTCCTTACAATAAGCTTAGGTATGGCACTGTACATTTACATTGCCTCGGAGTGATCAACATTGCCCATGTTAATGCCTCGACAGGAGCACACACAGAATGCCAGGGAGCCCTGGTGCCCTGGAGATGGAGTAGCTGTTCTGTCTATGATGACATCAGAGAGGAGGAGGCCATAAAGGTAGGAAAGGTCATTGCAGGGCAGCCTATGTTGTTGGTAAGACAAATGTAGAGGGTGTGGAGAACTCTGAAAGATTCAGTAGTGTCGAACGTATGCTATACGTTGTATGCTATGAAAGAGTCTTTACCTCCACCATGAGGTGGCTGGTGACCTTGGTTGAAGAATATGTTTCACTTTAATATTTCATCTTCAGCAGCAGATTAAAAAATAAACCAGAGGTATACCTCACTGTAAATATCCCTGTGCAGGACCTAGTTGTTGGGGAGTTTCCAATGTCCTGCAATGGAAGCTAAGATCTTGGCCACTGGATATTATATCACAGGTAGGTCTACAAGTGTCAGCATAAAGTTGGCTACCATTTCCCCAGTGAAAGGGATGACCATTGAGCTCTGCACAAAATTCCATGCCAGGCGAGACCATGATTCTCCTATGCTCCTTAACAGTCACATGAGGCTGTCCTGTAAGCTTGCCATAGAATTTCAGTGTTCATGACCCTTAGTGGTATTTTGTATGTTGTCTCATAAATGTCTTCCTCTGGCTACCTTGTCGCATCATGCGTTTTTGCCATTACAATACAGTGAGCTGGTTTACAAACAATCCAATCCCAAAGGCTAGGCTGTAGCTCACTTCTGACTGGTGAATCATCTTCGTCAATCCTGATTTTACACTACCCTCCACAGTGGCATTATCATGCCAAGATCTGCCAGTGGTTATGAGGGTCAGATGAAGTAATGCATTTATTCATCAGCTGTTTTCAACCTTCCTAGTGAGGCTCCTGTGGCTGAATAGCTGGCAGTTGTTCGGTATCTGAAAGTAGAAGCTTAGAAGAGAAAGCAAGAGGTTCAAAGTCCTGCAATTTGCAGTTGGGCATCTTGCCTGATAACTACATAGGGGGCAATGTGGGAATTGAGAATGGCATCAAGTAGGAATATACTATTGTCCTTTGCATTTTCTGCAATGGCAGATGCAATGGGTTCTATCATCGCCAGCCCAGGATTGCTGAAATCATCTACTCTATAGGGTTCAGGAAATGCATGGGTCCTTATTCCTGATAGTTTGCCTTGCTCATCATGGTTGATGGGTCATCTTGACTTATAAAAGTGAGGAAACAAGGTTATTGATTGTTTTTGCTTTGTGCTTGCATTGTGTCCCGGTCTGAGCTGAATAGTTGAGGAAATTATGGACACAGCAGTAGTTGTGTGGGAGTTAGTATCATTGAAAGTGGAGATGAAGTTGTATATCTGAATGTTGGCCTGAATACTGAGTACTGTAAGGTGAAAGCTCCAAGTTGATGATATTGGGGATTGCGCAGCGTTAGAGGTTAGTGGTGTGAACATATAAAGATGCATTCACTGATTTTGACCGTCAGTGTGAGGTCTGTTATGATCCTAGCTAATGGTAGTTCTGTACAAGTCAGGTACAGATTAAGATCAAGAATGTGGTGCTGGAAAAGCATAGCAGGTCAGGCAGCATCCGAGGAGCAGGAGAATCAAGGTTTCGGGCAAGATCCCTTCATCAGAAACCCATGTCCCAAATATTACTTACAGTGTGGAAACAGGTCCTTCAGCCCAACAAGTCCACACCGACCCTCCGAAAGCAACCCACCCAGACCCATTCCCCTAACTCTACAGGCAATTTAGCACGGCCAATTCACCTAACCCACATATCTTTGGACTATGGGAGGAAACCGGAGTACCCAGAGAAAACCCACACAGACACTGGGAGAATGTACAAACTCCACACCGACAGTTGCCCAAGGTGGGAATTGAACCCGGGCCTCTGGCACTGTGAGGCAGCAGTGCTAACTGCTGTGCCACCGTGCCACCCAATTTGTTTACTGTGGTGGTCAGTCACTGAACATATTTACAAGAGTCTGCTATTGTACATCTAGAACAAGAACTTCAAAATTTAGTACACACAAAAGAAAAAATGATACAAATGATATTGTATCATATAAGAACTAATCAAAACTTTTACAAATATCATAAATAAAGATTAAAGCCTTTTACTATCAACATCATCCAGTTTACAGTTTAAAGTTCCTTGTTCAGTGGGCATGGCTGTACTCTATTTCTAGTAACAAATCTGCATTCACTCAGTACTATCTTCTTTAGTTAATGTCTCTACCTAAGACCCTGAAACAAGTTGCTAACACTGGTCAGTTATTACTACAAATGTTCCTTAAACTCATGCACTCAACAGCCTTGTATGATGTCTTTAAAGCCTTCTGTATGTGAAGTTTTTCTCTGACTAAATTCTGAGTGTCTCAAGACTTATTTTTCTGCCCTGACTGTTTTGGAGACCACTAGGTTACACTGCTGATGCTACAGACCTTTCCCACTCTGAACGGCTTGCTTCTTCTTTTGAAACTTGCACAATCACTGTCATGCTGGATGTTCTTTCCTTTTAAAGGATAACTTTTTCTTCTGTCACAATCTTTCTATGTCAATGGACGCCTTGCTAGTAGACAACAGGTCAAATTTTTACCACTCTTCTACTCTTGTTATCTAAAACATGGAACTGTTCATCTCAAGGGCTTTAAAGCCCTATTTAAATGCATGTAAGCAAATTTCCAGTTAACCCAGCACCTCTCGCAAAACTCACAAATGAAACAAAAACAACGTCTACCAGGATGAAGACTCGCCATCTGAGATAGTTTGGGCTGAGGTTAGGAATAGGAAAGGTGAGGTCACCCTGTTAGGAGTTTTCTACAGGCCTCCTAATAGTCCTAGAGACGTAGAAGTAGGATTGCGAGGATGATTCAGGAGAAGAGTGAAAGTAATAGGGTGGTTGTTATGGGGGACTTTAACTTTCCTGATATTGACTAGGAAAGCTATAGCTCAAGTTCGTTAGATGGGTCGGTGTTTGTCCAATGTGTGCAGGAGGGTTTCCTGACACAATATATAGACAGGCCAACAAGAGGTGAGGCCATACTGGATTTGATTCTGGGTAACGAACCAGGCCAGGTGTTAGAATTGGAGGTAGGTGAGCACTTTGGGGACAGTGACCACAATTCGGTGACTTTTACTCTAGTGATGGAGAAGGATAAGTGTGCACTGCAGGG